>NW_010542519.1:11229-89292 GCF_000687285.1 Phaethon lepturus | reverse complement strand
GGAATTTACAAGGCCTGGACAATCTTTTTCCCCTTAACACTTGTTTTAAAACATTTTTCTATGCTTTGATATTGCTTTTTATATACTAAGTAGGATATTTATAATTTCCTTTCTCTAACTGAAGAATTTACAATGTCATCTGCTGTCTTTCAGTGGGGAAAAAAGTAATTTTTATATACATATATAAATAAAATCACTGATGGAAACATGTACAAGCCTAAACAATAGTCCATCTTCCAAACTGAAGCTAGTAAAAAAAACATCGAAGACTGTACAGCGTCTGAAGTCTGAAGAATGACACTTGCAAATGAATCTTTATCTGTCTATGGAGCCTCAATGACACTCAGTGACTGCAGGAGAACTCAACCATGTGATTCACACTACAGTTTCATGTATTTCCAGATGAGTCCCTTTTCTCTCTAAAATGCTCCATCTGCTATAGATATGATCACATAAATGCCATTTAAATTATCTATGATTTATTTGTAGAATCATTATAAATCTGTAGCTTGGCTTTCTACAATTATTACCAGCATTTTAGAAGTTCAAAAGAATTAACTTTTTACTGCACTGGTCTGTGGTATGAAGCTTGAATACAGGCTCTTTCTGAAAACACCTCTGAAAAGAGAAGGTTATGTACCCTAATGGGGAACAAACCCATTGCTAGTACCTTTACTACAAAGCCTGTACTAAGGCTTACTTCACTGAACGAGGTAGTAGTCTCCATTATGTCTTATTTGCATTTTAAGCAGCACTCTAAGCCTCCTCTGCACTGAATTACACAACATTCATGAAGCTACTGAAGTTGCAATGTTGAAATCAGGCATCAGATTCTGAAACATTTAACATTAAAGATATTTCACACTTTAAAATATTATAAGAATAGAAAGCGTAGCATGAGCTGAACTAATTGAAATGTTATTTCATGGGAAGAAATCCAACTAAATATATTTTTCCTCAATTCATAAACTTAGCAGGCACCATTAAATAAGAAACACTAAGTTTAAACTATATATTCGGTAAATTAATCAAAAACATTACAGCAGAATATAAGAAATAGCCTGCAAAATTGCAAAAATTAAATATCAAATAAAAAGGTTTTACACCTTATTTCCTTACACAAACTACAAGTACAGTTTTGCTTCTAAAAAAGCAAGACTTAAATCCCCTTCTACTTTCTAACAAATTCTAATTTTAAAAAAAGGGAGAATGGATCATTAATTCCAGAATGTCTGCTTGACTTGCACACCTTGGATGAAATACCTTTAATGAGTTAGAAATGTACCCAAATTCTATTAAAATGCATCAAGTTTCTCATCCTGTTAATTATGAATGTAAACTTTGTTTCTTTTTTAGCAAATATTCTGTCTTTCAATGAAATAAAGACTTCTAAAGCATGAATGAATCCAGTTTGTGTGCATTCGTTGCATATATCCCATCTTCCATGTTTCCTAGGAAACCTTCAATCATTGTTACATCCTATGTAGAAGGGCATCCACGTTTCTCTAGTGCATAAAATCTCCAAATTCAACACAAAGTAAGTTTGGAAGAACTACTGAAGCAAAATGCTGCTCTTTTCTACAGGAAGCTTATAGTAATTAATTTAGAAAATAATTTGGACAGCTACCAAATGCAGATGGAACAGCAACATCTAGGATTAGTAATAGTTTTTACATGCGGTCAGTCACAAAAACCTTCTCTGTTCTTGCTAAAGTTCACAATAGCATTCTTGTGTTTTCTAGCACAACCCAAGTTTGCATTATACTTTTTGCATTGGTTTGTTCTATCAACAGCCTATTTACTTTCAAA
Source organism: Phaethon lepturus (assembly GCF_000687285.1). Taxonomy (NCBI): domain Eukaryota; kingdom Metazoa; phylum Chordata; class Aves; order Phaethontiformes; family Phaethontidae; genus Phaethon; species Phaethon lepturus. Next base: position 87,483 of record NW_010542519.1, on the reverse strand, counting down.
TATCTACAATATTTTCTCTCTTCACTGCTAATCATCTCTTTAATAGTAGTTAACTCAGTAAAATAGTTTGTACAGTTTCTTACAGTAGCATCTATGGAAGACACTATACAAAATAAATAGAAAAAAATTTGGAAAATTCAAATAATGGATCATTATCCCTTAGTGTACAGTAAATATACAATTAGAGTTTTCAAAATGAATACTATAGTATTTACTCAATAGTCTGTAAGCATGTCTGTGTTAGTGTCTAATTAGTCTCCTCTTGGTTACTGATTAATCACTCAGCAAACCACAACAGACCCTTAAAATCTCTGGGATCAACATGATTGTACTGACATGTGTTGCAGACAGATATGTCAACTACTTTAAAAGATGTCATATATACTAGGTTGTAAGTGGTAGCTACATGAAGTACAGTCCCAATATTTGTAGGTACCACAAATCCACTCTGAAACTTGTTTGAAATTTCTGCATACTTTAAATATTGTTACCAGTTTAATAGAACTATTAATAAATCTTCATATTTATGTACAGAATTTGTGCTACAAATGAATGGAAATCCATGTTCCTTTACGAAGTTTTGCCTGCTGCTTTAAAACCATATATGATTTTTTAAGGAATAGCATACCAGAGAGATGGAAACACATCCATATTGTAAAAAGTGTTTCTTATGGCTCCTGAGTAGTAAAATCCAACATGTTCCAGACTAGATCTTTTTGGATTCAGATAATGTTACACTATACACATTAGAAATGTACTCCTTTTCCCAAGGCTTCCTTCTATTTTTCTTAAGTAAGCAAAAAGGACTGCAACTTCTATAGTTATGACAAAGGAAGTGCAAATTAACTGAAAGTCAGGTAGGTAAACACACATTCGTAAAAGCACTTTGAGAATAATGGAGAGCTACATTCATTTTGTTGCTGTTGTTCTTTTAACTACTCAAGGGGAGTAAAGAGCTAATAAGGGTCAGGTCAAAAAGCTCATTCAAAAATCAATGAAAAGATCTCCCTTGATTTCAGCAGCCTTGTAGCTAGCAATATATGTCATCAGAAAAAAAGATGGCAAGTTCCTTTTCAGGAAGGATCTTGAACTTCATACATGTATGAAGATGCTTAGAGGTTTATTAAATGGTGAGAAAAGAACACAGAAAATACACACTGGCTTCCCCAGTCCAAAAATCAGATGTTTGAGCCTCTCTTAGTTGCACACATAGAATTCAACATAAAACTAGTAACAATTTAAAATAAAACATTTTAAAGCAAACTGTGACAAGTTTGGCAGCTGATGCCCACACACCTCAGCCATCTATGCACTGATCGTGAGGTAGATAACTGGGGAAAGGCAACGTTACCAGCTGTGCCACATTGAGGTCAATTATCTTTCAAACTTCAGATATCTGTCTTGCTGAAGCAGCAGACAACCAGATACTCATTCTTGTAATGTTATCAACAGTGACTCTGGTCTGCAAGGCTCTTGGTTTGGAAAAAGGAACGGTGGGGAAGGAGAGTTACAGAGACTGGGTGTGTCTCAACAAGTGTGAATTTAACAGTGCTCCTCATCAAGCAAATTAAACATTTTACAATAAACTTTCCCCTTTAGGTGCTCTCCTCTTCTGTTACTAGGTGGAAACAATTTAGCAGCGATCTCATTAACTGAGGATCAGGTTCCTCTGTACTTCCTTCCTGCTCATTCCTTTTCCCCTCACACTTATATACACAGCATGCAGCTGTGGTACACCGTCAAGAATAAGGGCTTTAAAATATAAGTGTTAGGAATAGAAGTTCCACTCTGAATCACTTCCAGCCCTAACACTTCTGATTTTAAGTCTACAATAACTTAGTTGTAGCTGCAGGAGCACTAATCACGATGAATTTATGTGTTCTTCATTATGTGAGATGCTTCACTTTAAAGGCTGATGGCATGTTTGCTATTCCCCTTTCCTCCTGCTCTCATACTACCCCCCACACTCTGTTCCATTTACAGGTTACTTTCCTGAAGGACCTTGGATTACACATTTAGCTGTGTTGTCTTAAAAAGGTGTCTACATTACTGAGGTGCAGGGTGGGATTAATTTACTTCTGGAGTAATTTGAAGAAGGAGGTCAACAGATTAAGCTCCCTTCCTCAAAGCAGCTTCTCTTAAAACTGGCATTATACCAGCTTTTGCACAGATGCACCTCAAATTACATGTGCACACTATATATGTATGTCTTGACTTATGCAGGCACATATGCACTATGTATGTATATACACACACACACAGAGAATAACCCACAGTGCGCCTGGTACTATTCTGTTACAGAGGAAGCAAAGGTAAAAGTGGAAGGGAGGTGGGGGAGAACGGAGCGACAATTAAAACTTGGTTCTTGTGGATAGATGTAAATCTAACTCACAAACCAGAGGCTTCCACTGGAAACATAAAAAACAGAGTGCTCTGTAGTGTGTCAGTTCTCACATGAGCTGGGAGTCCCAGGGGCCTCTGTAGTAGCCATCGAACCTGACCTCCACCCAGGTAGAGTCATTTTAAATTTGACTCTTGGCACACACCCAAGAAAGGAAGGCATTCAGAGGCAATTTGCTTTTGTCAGAGTTCTGCTTTGTTGTCATTTGGGGAATATGTCACCTAAATAAAGAGGAAGATGCAGAAGGCACCAAAACTTCATTTTTTGTATAGCAAACATAGTAGATGTGCAAACATCAGCGGTGGGAGGAGAAAGAGGAAATAAGCAGCTGTGGAGCCGTAGGAAGTGGAGGAAGTTGATGGAGACAGGAAAAAAAGAACATAGCAGGAAGAGGACCAGAGATGGAAAAGGGATAACACCATCAGTAGCAAAATACCCCATAGGCCATTATTCTTCTTCCCTGTGAATATCCTATGACCCAGCAGTCCTTGCAGCATTGTACTCATTTCCCCATAGAAGATGGAACTGAAAAAGACTCCTCCTCTCAAGATGTCTGGGACTGCTTTCTGTAATTCCCTCCTCTTGCCCCAGTGTGAGAGCTGGGTCTCTCAGAAGCAGCATACCACTCCAGAGTGTACCTTCCCACCCCTTTTATTGAGATCTGACAATCGCTATGGATATGTGAATTTATCCTCCCCTACCTGCTCACTCCCTCTCTTTCATGTGTACCCTACAGAGGGAGTTGAGGTGTTGTAAGCAGACAGCAAGCTGGGGTGAAGAGCTAAGGACAGATGTGCTTCACACTTCATTTCTGTCAGGGAAGAGAGAGGATGAGAAAATTCTTTCTGAAATGAATGGAGCAATTCACACCTCTCAAAGCTGTTGTTTCAAGCTACATTTATGTCTCAAGCCATATTCATCTCCATCTTGTATTCTCACTCAGCTCAGGACATCCGACTGTGATGAATAGGTCATTTCACACCTTTCTGAAAAGTCTTCTGTTTAAAGGTCACTTTCTTGTAAGTGCTATATAATCCCCATGCTTATCTAACTGCCTTGAAATCTGGCACAGTTACTGCAGGTGGTGAGTAGAATTATTGATCTAAATTAGAGGTCGTTTGAGTCAAGAATTCCCAAGATACAGCCTTTTCTAAAGAAAAGAGCATTCCTTAACATTGACCAATTGTACCAGTGTTTCCTTTGTGCACACATCTAGAATAAAATTGTGGCCAGAGTCTCAATTTCTTAACATTGACCCTAGCAAATGAAAGGCATCAACTGCCTCCTTGGTGTTCAAAGTTCAGATGTTTTTTAAAATTTCAGGTCCACACATGCAGCAAATTAAGCACTCAAGACTTCAGGGAGTTCCTGACCCTTTGAGTAGGTCTGATCATCTCCTATTCCTAAATAAAAACTGGGAAATCCTTTTCCTTAAGAGGAGGAAGTTAAGAATCCTTCGTTTGACACTTACTAGAGTGCTCAGAAGTTAGACATGAATTGCAGTTAGTCCATTTTAAAATTTAAAAAAAAATAGGAAAAGAAAAGCTAAGTCATACCTCTGGAAATTGTTCAAAAGAGACAGGAGGAAGGGGACAGGTTAGATAGGTCAATGGAAGCCTACTCTAGGTTCTGGTGGGACCTCAGCTCAATAAGATCATAACAGCTTGGAAAAAAGTATGCATATATGTATAGTGCAACAACAGTGATACATGCAAGCAACTGCAGAGTACCAAGTATCTGCCATACAAATGGTGCTTAAAATACCAGGTACAGGAAGAATGTATAAACTGAAAATGTCAGCAAAGAAGTTGGGAGAAAAGGAAGGAAACACAATTATATGTTTCCTCTCATGTGCTTCTAGTCACCATAATTACTGTTGAGATGCCGAGACATAAGACAGTATCTGTGAATCTTTTCACTGGCTTTATCAGCAGCAGTGATATCAGTCTCAAAGGATTCCACTACAGACCATAATTCCTATTTAAGTTTCCAAGCATGTACAAAAGAGAAGGAACATAGGAATCACCAGATTCCTATATATGGATGCAAATTTTTACCTGCTTTTTACTGCTTAGCCTGGCACACCAAGCAAGTTTTCTGACTTCTTCCATTGCAACATCACTGGAAAAAAAAGCTGCTTTGCCTCAAATTGTATGCAACCTGCCCAGCACAGCATCAAAGTGAGACACGGATGAATGGCCTGACTAAATGCTTAAAGGACTTTCATGTTCATTTTTGCCTTCCACCACACAAAGGAGAGGCTGATCTCAACAAAAGTGACTGTAGTAGAACCCATGTCAAGAAAATCGCAACTCTTCTAAACTGTTCCAGCTCATGTCTCCACAAATTCATTGTGAGGTGGATAGCAGTGTACATGTAGTGACTGAATAGGAGGGTCTGCAGGTGTTTCTTTCCGACTAATGCACCTTAGGTTTATATTTTCCATGTGCTGGAAGCTGCAATACTATCAAGCAATCAGTGATTTAATTAAGGTATTTTTCAGGAAAATTCTACCATTACTATTTTGTCATTTCCCTTCATTTCTCAAGGGTTGACATTTTTCAGCACTGAGAAACTATTAATTTAATTCTCTACGTAACTTAAAAAATGAACCACATATAATTTTACAAACAACTGTGCATTAGTGAATAAAAGCAAAGTTGCCATGGAATGCGTATGGAAACATATTCGACCTCCATTAGAATGTCAAAGGTGTTTGTTATAGTCAGTGTTTTAAAACTGAATGCCAGATGAATTCACAATAATATGACATAACAGAATACTATTGGAAACATCTATTCCAAAAGTGTATATACAGTCACATACTTGCATATAAATTACACAGAAATTCAGCCTAAATGATGCTAATAAAACAGAACATAAACTCTGACCAAAAAGACATAAAGCAGTAATTGAAAGAGCAATGAGGTAATCTGATGAACTAATAGCTACAGATATAAAAACAAATTAGAATTCTGGCAATTCATTCAAAGAGTAACTGTTCCTTGAACTTTATCTTCTTATTAAGATATTGCCCATAAAAAAAAAAAAAAAGCATTCAAAATTAAACACAAGCAACAAGCTATTAAGTAATTGATCCGTGGATGGCAAAACAGCACTCCCATAAGGTACCAGAGTACATCAGACAAATGGCGTATTAAATGAAATGAACTCCAAGTAATAGGTCAACATGAATCAACTTTGAAACTAAGATTAAGTGTCAAGAATGGAAGAGCTCAAAAGTAGGTCAAAAGGTAACTATTCCCTTTCAAGGGCTTAAAACTTATAGGAAGAGTGGGTTCATCTGTGCTATCACAATACATTTATTATAGGAAGGCAAGTAAAAGACGAGTTCCAAAAGTCCATCATGAACAGTTGTACCATACACATCTGTTGACAAAGACTCATACAGATCAAGTGTCAAAATGATAGTATGACTTTCCTTGAATCATTGACAGTAGATATACTGCTTCTTCTGCTTGTCTCCCAAAGTATGGAGTGTTGCTGAAGCCACCTTTGGGTAGCTTTACACGGATTAGGTTTTCCCTTATGTTATATAAATTTATCATCCTCTCCATTAAACAGAAGAGCACTCCACAGAAATAAGACCTTCTCAAACAGAATGAGGAAGATAACTAAGCTATACTAATCTCTCAAATAAAGGGTTCCTGAGCTTCCTCTTAAATAATTTTTGAAGTATTTAATAGGATGATTCCCATGTAGAAAACTAAACACATATCCTTTTGATTTCAAAAGGATTGTCGCAGGGAGAATTTGGGGCACAGAGTACCACAAGATAGAACCAGTGGTGAGGGAGTAACATCAAGTCAAACTCCCTTGGATACAGCAACTTCCAGTGAAAACTTTAAAATCCCAGTCACAAAAGCAAACTGTGCTCCAAGCATTTTATTTCCAGGAGTTACATTCATGCAGGAAAGCAGAAAGCACTAGTTGTTTCACTAAAATTCAGGTTAATGGTTAAAAATAAATTAAAATGGTTTCTGAAAACTTAAATCTGTGGTCTGGCTTCTTGCTAGTCCACACCATAGTTGTGTGCAAAAGGCGGTATATTTAACATCAGTAAGTGTATTCAGTACTTTTTTTTTTTCTTTAAGTATCTTAAAAGAATAACATTTTCACATGATTACAGCTTCTTATAAATGACTATTTGCATTAACAGATTAAATGTAATTTCTTCCCTATTAATTAACTTACCGGGTTGACAATATGTCAATAAGTTCTTTTCTGTTCTGGACTCTGAGTGTATTAGTTTTGTATCTGGAATCCTTACTAACTTCAGGCAAATTCAGGATCTAAGTAAAAACAAAGGTGAGTAAGAAATGTGCTTGGCAGGAGATATTTATATAGCTAAGGAAATTCATTACCGATTTAAGACAGCTTTCCAAAAATCCCTACTGCTCATTAATCTTTTAATATAGATTAGGAAATTGGGGAAAGATAATGCCTCCTGGTTAATGTTACATAACAAGAACAGAAAACGACAGAAATTACACTGAAGATCCAAGTCTTAGTTGATATCTTTCACTATTAGTTAGGAGAAATTCTTCCTGTAGAAGTTTGTAAGTTATTACTGTGAGGTTGGAGAGATCTGTAGGATTATCCTGCACTAAGTTATATGTCACAGAATAAGAAATATGACTGTAACTTCATATGCTACACTGAGAAAAGCTATGTTTAAGAATATTTCTTTCGACTTCAGTAATGTCTGTCAAAAAGGCCAAAAAAATGAAAAGGTGTTTTTCCATTGAAACATCATAGTTGTTCTTTATGATTTCTTCCAAAAGAATTAATAAAGAAAATTGGTGGTATAGCCTCCAATAAAGGAGAAATATATCTCTATATGTAACTCCTACCTGGTAAATTAGAAATCTAACCATCATGCAAAGACAATGTGAATTACATTATAAAGGGAATTAAATGTGGAGAATGAGTCTTAGAATTTTGTAGAGGCATTTATGAGACAAAGTAGCTGTGTGGACAATCAATATTTATTATTTACTTTATCTGTTCATGCCACAATGTATTTATATAGAATATAAATAAACAGAATGAGTTGTGCATTTCAAATGTAATAAAAAATATCCCAATACCATCAGCTACAGAGGAAGGCAGAATAGAAGCTTACAAAGAAAGAGACTGTCATGTATTCTTCCCATATTTTTACTCGCTAATACATACTCAATACCAATTTTACTTATGATGAGTCTTATAATCATTCTAAACATGCTACATTTTTTTACAGGGCCATTTCCAAGATGGCTCACAAAACAACAGTACTGGCTGAAAGCTGAAGTCCCTATAGCCCTGTGGCTGAGTGCTGATGCTTAGGAAGAGCTTAAGAACAGGGCTAGTACATATGATACTTGTAGACTATAGATACATATAGACTAGGGCATTTCCGAGTTGGAGCTGTTTTCTATGTATTTAGCAATGCTCAATGGATTTTTGTTTCCTTAACATGTTCAGTCAGTCCTTGAATCCATATGCCTAGGTACTACCACATATAAGTGATACATAGATTGGTTTCAATCTCTCTGATATTTGCCTCAAACCTAAAATTCTACTGATTCCTCTGAGATTGGTTCAGACCAAGGCCACTATTATTTAATGACTCCTCACTTTGCTGGAGTGAATAAGATATGGCTTCCCTTCCAAGTGAATAGCTGTTGATGACGTAAAACCATCAGCAAAACAGGTATTCTTTCAACAGATATTTAGAGATATTCAAAACAAATAGTCACCTTTGACGTAACTGTCACCTAGAGTGACAAAACTAAGCATGTAAATCAAGGTATCAGTAAGTTACCTTACAACAATGACCGTATTACATAACTTTTCTGCAGATTTTTATCTGCAATGTAACATAAAACACCAATCTACCATCTTCCATCAACACTTAATTCACAGCATATTTTCTTTTGCTTCTATGTTTATAAAAAGTTTATAAACATAGTTTATAAAAATCATAACATATCATAACCTAGCTTTAGAAACTGTTCTTCATTTCCTATCTGAAAGTTTAACAATAATATTGCTACCCCCTTAAAATTATCTCCTCTTTTAATAGAGCTTTTTTGGAGTTACAAATCATTGCTTTAGAGAAAAATGTCATGCAAGGTTGTTCAAAGTAAATGATAGTGAATACTTATTTATGAGACCTTAAAAACCAAGCAATTAATCAGAAAACTATCGTTCCATTTGATGAGTTATATGAAAAATGATCATATGGAGTTGCTCACTCTACTGTTTTAATTAACGTTACTGACTTCAGCTTTAACTTAATGTCCATCTGTTGTAAAGCTGTGTGTCTATATATGTTCTTCTCAATTTTTTGTGACTAACAAATGCACATTTGAGAAGTTATTCATTAATGTGCCATTCATCTTTCTGCATCATGCTGCCAATGTTATTTTCTCTATTTCACTGTGACCACTTGGCATGAAACTTCTGTTCTCCATCTCTAGGCCTCCTTCAAGATCTAAGATGCACATTCAGAGTTTATGCTCTCCGCCTTTTGTCCCCCAACACTAGCCAACCTGTTCGTACTCTCCTTCGCTGTACACAAAAGTTCAGTCTTCTGAAGACTCTTGCTCCGTATTCCTACTTAGACCAAAGCAGCACACATCAGGATGTGCTTTTGTAACACTTGACCACTATGAAGTGCACTTCAGCCAGCAGCGTTACAAAGTTTTTCTGCAATTATCCAAGTCCCCAAACGAGCTACAGTTAGTTCTCATTGATTTTGAAAATATCACAGTGAATTATTCCAGGTTTTTTTTTCTTCTGCTTGCCTGAAAAGATACAGTTGAAGCAGAATGTTTGCAATTGTTTACAGCTTGAGCCAGCTGTTACATCTCCAGAGTATGTGTCTTCAGGGCAACAGCTTCCATACAGCCTGTATTTTTAGCACCAGCTCATCTCAGAAAGGTTCTCTAATAGCAATTCCAATGTTTGAATTAGTGGTCTCTGCATTCACTAAAGGTTCACTAGGGTGTTGCAGGCCTTCCTGTAATAAAGTCCTCTTGCTTTATTGGCTCTCCCACTTCATGGTGTTTTAAGTTCCAAATCACCCTCGACTTAGCACAGAGCATACCTCCAACAGGTTTCACAACATTCCACTGACTTCCACATCACTCCATTTCTGGGCAATTTAATGGCCCAATTCCATACCTACAGTAACTCAATAAGGGTAAAAAAAAAACATTCTTTTTAAAAACAAATATGATAACTGGTTTATAGAAAAATCTAACATTAACCAAAACTTGAACTATTTTTTTCTGTTTTTTTCATCCCTTTGAAATGTGAGCAATCGTTATTTTTCCACGTTTCATACCTCCTACTTTCAATTCTAGAAATACCAGAACACCTTTATAAGGCTGAAACGAAGAACATCAGCATGCAGGCTAGGGCCAATATTCATCCCAGTCAATTTTAGTCCTATAGATTCTGAGGTAACACAAATCATAGAAACGTTGCCTCATCTTCTGGAGTACCATTCACTCCTTACTAGTTACAGAGGGAGTGTGTAGCAACGAGTCACACAGTCTCTCAGCTGCACCCTACAGTGAGGTGAATGTATGGTCTGAATTTTTAGTGCCTGAGCCAGATATTCAGCTCTGCCTTACTCAAGGATGGCAGGAAAACCACCATTTGGTACATAATTCTTCAGGTGATAAAGCACCATGAAGACATCCACAGCTGTCTCCTGGGACTTTCTGCAAAGATTTCCTTTATGAGACAATGAGTCTTTGATAAAACCAAGTTGTGGCAGGTAGATACTTATTCAGTCATTAGTCTTCATTCATGTTAATATAATGACCGCTCTATCATGGTTGGACACCTGTATGAAGAAAACCCACTGAGAAAACTTTGAAGAGGTTAACTTGCTACCTATTGAGGGAGCCAATTCAAGCAAATGAAACCACACCCCTCCAGATTAGAAGGTGGGGGATGTGTAGCCCAAACTGCACTAAGAGAGGATCTCAACTGCACTGTCTTCTTACTACATATTCCAGTTATTAGCTATGGCATCCATGGAAATGTGAAATGTCTGGTATGAACAAATGGAGGAAGATAATGCTCAATTTCCTGAAGCCTCCATCTCATTTAGAGTGTGATTAATTTAGGCTAAATATCCAAGTTCCTAGAGAAAAAACATAATGGCAGCAAAAATGTGGAATTTTCATTTTTAAAAATGCTGTATAATGCTATATGCAAAATTTCTCTTGTCCCAGCTTCCACATTACTGGCATCTTTTGTTTGGAATGTTGCTACGCTTTATTTATGAACAATTGTTTCCCTGCAACCATTCCTGCTCTTTTAAAATGCATTCATTGTCCAGGGAAAAGCAATTCCAGGTATTAAAACAAAAGGAAAAGAGTATGTGAAAAATCCACAACCATTCTACAACTTTCCAAGCTACCTTCTGTGAAAACAGAATTGCCAGAGTCATGTTCATTCAGTTCAAAATAATGAAGATACCAGATTTTGAACACAGCCGTCCTGTTTGAAGATTTGTTCTTCGGTGGTGTATCGCTGCACCACTCCAAAGTCAGCTTACAGTCCTGTAATATTTCTTTTCTAACAAGTCCACAAGTTTCTCTGTGGGCGCAGTCCAGCACATACTAGTGTTCAGAAGGACTATGCACTCAGCTACTGGTTAAAGTGGCACAAGAAACATGCATCCCCTAGCTTTGCTTTGTTAATAGCTGTGCCTACCATGTATTTTATGGAGAAACAGGATCACATTTCTTCCTGAAAAAGGCACCAGTGTGACTTCCATGACAATCACCACTCCAAAACCAGAAGGTTGTTAGCTTGTCCATTCTTTTACCTAATTAGCTGTGTAGCTGCACAGACTTCACAGGGGGTTCAGCACACACAAGTTTGGGAATTGGGGTGTTCTGAATACAGAGGTAAAGCACAGAATCCATATCAGTTCCCCAAAACTACCAGCCAGAACCCCAGAGTTAGAATTTATACTCACTACTTGTTTTCACAAAAAAAGGGGAATTAAGAAGCAATCAGTAATTAATTTCCTAGTCAGAATGGAAACTATTACACATTTCTGTACTGTCGACTAACACACCGTTACCTTGCACACTGTGACAAACTGCTGATCATTTCCAGCTCCCACCACGATGTAGCCATCCTTGGTCTTAAAAGCCTGGAATAACAAAGATAGGTGATAATTTGTAACTAAACTATAAAATATTAGTGCATCTTTTAAGTGAAAACTTTGTAAATAATGTTCAAATGACTCCCTTAAACATTTCCATTCAGATCCAATCTCTCGTTCTATAAAAGTCATCCACAAAGATGGATGCAGACCTTTTGATTTTTCTAGAGTTGAGAAGTTTATCTTGGTTAATAGCTTATTTGCTGAAAATGTGCCTTGAGGCATCCTGAAACTTTGCAAATGTGTCCCACACTCACAGGGACTGAGAAGGATTTACCAGGATAATACTTGCCAGGAGTTATTTATTCAGCTTCACTCTTAGCCTGACTGAGAGCAGACAGCTGCACTGAGGTGTCACAGATCTTGACCAAATACGCAAAAAAAAATAATTGCCAAATAGCAATGACAAGTTAGGGACTCTCATGGGAATGAAAGGGATAGGCTGCATCTTTCCAGTTCTTCAGCTGGAGATTAAGCTATCTCCTTGGTCAAAGGTCTCAAGACTGAGCTCCTGAAGAAAACGGGACTTTTCTTCCAGCTTTGAGGATTTTTTTTTTTCTTTTTACTTCATTACAGTGGCCTTACTGGCACGTTTCATGGTGAACAGAACATTTAACTAGGTAGGACATAACAGCTTTCATTTCAGTCTAAATCAACTCCACTTAGTTTTTCAGTGGAAAAAAGAAAATCTATAATTGGCATCATCCTTGATTTTTACCATTGTGTCAGGGCATCTTCTAAAATGGGATAAGGCAAACAGATTCCCCTTTCCTCCACACTTCTTCCTCACACAAGGGTGTGTAACTGCAGGTTCAGTCGTGCATGTTACTACCACAGTTTTTGCAAGCATTTGGGAAAAATTCTTTCGCTGTTAATTTAACTTCAGTGCAAAAGGCCAGCACAGGCTGGTGCACTAATGGTGACGAGGCCTTGCGATACTTTCTTGCAGAGACCAAAACTCATCTTCCATTCTCAGAAATCAATTTTTAATGAGCTACCATGTCTTGATCTAAAGGTGTGAGTTCTTCCTATAAATTTTGGTAAAATAACACACAAGCATAAGCCTTGACATGGTAACACTTTCATAATAAAAAAATCTTCTCATGCCACTGTGGTTTATTCTTCTTCACAAACAAGAATATGCTATTCCAACTTGCAATCTTTCATACAGATACAAATACATCCACACTAAGACTCTTTTACCATCTGGTACGGTCAAAGCTTTAAAATTTTATGTGGAAAATTATGTCTGCTGAAATGCAAGTAACTGTACACCATGGTTAGGATATCACTTGTTTGCTCTCGCTATGTTTCATTTCCTGGTAAATAGCATTGGTCAGTGATAAAGTTTAGCAATATTTTTTTTTCACACATTTAATTAACCACTTCAGTCTAAGATTCTTAGCAAGCAAAGATGAAATTCAGCAAACATTGAGTCCCAAGCATGGGAAAAAAAGTCCTACTGACATGGCCCCAATGCATTAAAAGTCTAGAAGCACGCATAATATAAAGGTTATACTGCATACTCACGCTGAGGAAAGCAATGAGGAAAGAAAAAATTGGGGAAAAGAATGCAGAAAACAAAGTTGTATATGAATGCATAAACATTTTTTAGATATAAATATATCTCTATATCTGTTCCTGAAGATTTCGGTCTAAAACAATCATTACAGAGCTTGGTCTAAGAACATGTAAGACACTTCCCCTCCCCTCCCCCCAGTAAATGGCTTTTAGTAGGAATAGTGATGAACTAAAACTGTCCGTATAAACTTACTACCTTTAGTTACAGGCAAGATTTGTTTTCTGAACACCCTGACCAAATCCTGACCTGTCTTTGCTGACATCCTAGAATTCTCTGAATTCTAAAACCAGCCACACACGTTTCACAAACTATGGGCTAAACACAACACCTATGTGCATGCATATGTAACACAATAGAGTTTTTATTGGTGCGACCACCTACTACTTCCAGTAAACACAAATCAGAAATTCTTTTACACATTCTTTTAAACTTCTAGTCTGGATGCCTGTTACAGATTGCAAAGCCTACAATAAATGCCATATGTACTTATATACAGATTCCCTTCCTCCGCACTCCAAAATATTTTTAAATTGGTAGTATGGGCAAATCCTAAAGAGCTTACAATTTATCAGCAACTTCTTTTGAGACTTGCATCTCTGTAAGAAGACTGCAATCACACAATAGCTGCATACCACTATGAAACACGCATCTGTACCCGTGGGCTGTCCATGCAGCAGCGGAAGTCACTCTAAATTTAAGGGCCTGGTTATTAGCATTTGTGCTTCAGTTGCTTTACGGAATGTGTGGGAAAACTGATTATTCTTAATTGCACTGTATGTCTAAAAAGCTAAAACAACAATCATGTCATCCTTACACAACAAAAATGGTATCATAATAAATGCAGCAGTGTCTTTTTCCATGAAGCTTAACTCAAATGTCTTGGGCTGCTATTTTAAGCTTCCCATTACAAAACAGCTGATTATTTGCCAGTCACTGCTGCTGATAAAGCAGAAACTTCCAAAGGTTATTAGCACAATATTGATGCCAACATTTAAGGGTGATAACAATGGTTTTATTCATCACCCATAAATGTACGCACACTACAGGTTACCACAGGTTACTGTCTGGTCACAGAAAGCTTCACAATCTTATTATACAAAGGAGAGTAATGGCAAAGTGCAGACAGATTTTAATGAGATTTTGTTTTGATAAACTGCTGTCCATCACATCGAATCATTTCACATTAGTGCAATAAAAGGCACTACGCACACAAGGCAAAAGTCTTTTTTCCCTTCCTCTTTTTCTGAAGAATAAGGTCTTCTTGATACGATTTTTGAGAGCATGAGCATGATTTAACCTGCTACTCTCACATGGTGTCCTGAGAAATGGGACGTGACTTGGTGAAGACAAGAAACAAAAACCAGGCAAAAAAATTAGTCCACCTCTTATTCATGGAAAAGTCAGAGATAGATTGCGTAGCATCCAAAGGCATAGCTTTTCAGCATGGTATAAAAAGCTTGGGGGTTTCTAGGAAGATAATCTGTAAATTCACATTAAACTATATATAGTACATGACATCAACATATATGTTCAAAGTCAGATCTCAAGGTCCAGTGTGCATACATCAGCACCTCACACTGACTAATGGCTGTTACAGGACCTCATTAAGATTCAGCACTTTTCCAAATTCGATCCTAGAACACTGTGCATACCTGAGATACTTTATGTACTGAAACATTTTAACATCCCTAAACACAGGTAATATAAACTCTATCTGCCTTCAAGAAATGTTCTAAGTGATTTACAGGTATTCTCCAAAAACACGATATACACAATACAATAAAGACGCATCCCAAATTTAATCGTAGTTTATTATCAGAGCAGACAAAGACTTGCTGAGATAACTAAGGCCAAACTAGCCAGTCTTTCACTGCTTTATGTCAACAGCCTTTCAAAATTTCCCAGCTTTGATGGTGATAATGAAAGACCATCAATCTCTTGCATTTATTGCCTGCTTTATGAATTTTAAGCCTATATATGCTATGGCAATCATCAATCATACATAAATATCTTTGCATATGTTTCAATTTGCATGTTGATTCCACAAACAAAACTTTAAAATGTAAGAGAGCAATTAAAAGATATGCCAATTCCAGTAAATTGATCAAAAGTCCAGGTCAGTTTTCAGTATTTGAATCCAAAACACAGAAATCAAAACAATCAGAACATCTGCTGTGGCGTATGGTGATGCTTTTCTCCCCTCTATCATGTATTTATACATATTCATAAGATCTCCTCAAGCCTCCTCTCCATTCCTCCAGGATAAACAGTCCCAGCTCTCTCAGCCTCTCTTCATGAGAGATGCTCCAAAGCCCTTAATTATTTTCATGGCCCTTCGCTGGACCTGCTCCAGTATGAGCACATCTTTGTCCTACAAACCCCAGAAGCAGACCCAGTTGTGTACCCATAACTGGATCTACTGGTTATTTGTCCTTACCAGTGCCGAGCAGAGGGGAAGGACCACCTCCCTCGACCTGCTGGCAATGCTCCTAATACATGTCCTTTTCTGCAAAGCTGCCTTCCAGCCAGTCAGCCTCCAGTCTGTACTGATTCATGAGGTTATTCCCTACCATGTGCAGGACTTTGTATTTCCCTTTGTTGAGTTCCACTAGGTTCCTGTTGGCCTTTTTCTCCAGCCCGTCAAGGTCCCTCTGAATGGCAGCACAACCACCTAGTGTACTAGCCACTCTTCCCAGTTTTCTGTATTCTGCAAACTTGCTGAAGGTGCACTCTGTCCATCATCCAGGTCACTAATGACCACGTTAAACAGTACTGGCCCAGTGTACCCCTAGGAATGCCACTGATGAGTGGCCTCCAGGTGAACTTCATGCCACTGATCACAACCCTTTGAGCATGACAGGTTAGCCAGTTTTCATTTCACCGCAAAAATCTAAATCTAAATCAGTGCTGTTGAGAGAGTGCATAGTGAGGGCACTTCATGATCTAGTCTCAGAAGCTGTTGGCAGATCAAATCCAGCACACACTGAAATATAGCCTGCAGCCATCACCATTAGTAGGCAGCTTCCCAGCACCACAAGACCTGTCAAGGACAAATGCAAAGGATGCAAGTGCCATCCAGGCAGAAACTAGCTGTCACTTCTTCAGAGACTTCTCAGAAAGAAGAATTTGGAGACTAAACAATATTTGGAGAGACAAACAGAACAAAGAATTGGATTTTTGAAATTGGAGAATTATTCCATATTTAGGAAAGGTTAATAGCTTTAATTAGCTGAACAAGCTACTGATTATTTTCATTACCAATTACAGTATTGGCCCCTTTACTGATAATGGCAGTCAATGGTCAAAATATTTGAAAGCTTCCAGGACTCCCCTTGGAGGAAGATTTACACTACATCAGGTATAGTAAAAGGGGTGTATTACTCGTCTTTATGAGTTCTCTTATCTGATGTTCCCATGTGGATAACAGTTGGGATCTGCAAGGATATTTACAATACCTCTTCACTGGGAATAGCGGATGTTAGATACCCTCTGATTTGAAGTATCTCGCAAGACAGCACTGTCTTTTGATTCATAAAGTCAGATAGTAGCATCCCTAAAAGCATCCAATGATGGATCATGAGGATCATGATCATTATCATCCATCCAGTGATGGAACTGAGGTCTTCCAGATAGTCACCATGTATTGGTGAGCTCTGGAGCAGGGCTTAAAGGGTAGTAACTTTTGAATGCCTTCTAAGGGCTGCTGGTTTTACAGAGCAACAGGCTGATTGCTCAAACTGGCATCATGAAGCAGCTTGCTTAAGATTTCAGAAAGATGCCATCCTTTTATAAAAGCTAGATACAGTATTTCTGTAAAGTACACATTTGTCAGCACAACAGGGAGCACTCTCACATGGCATTAAGGGATAACACTCCTCTGAGCGCCTTCCCAAGGTTTGCATAGGAGCAAGCAACTTTGTGTGAAGGCTGAACGAATCATTGGGACCAGCTGGAGATAGTGCAGAACAGAGACATCTACTTGAGAAGTCTGTAAACATAAAACCAGAAAAAGCTAAACCAGTATTTTCAAACAAAGCTTTGAAACATATCACCAACATTTTTAAAAAGACATTAATTTTCATATGCCACTCCTTCCTCTCCCTTCCATCTTCCCATTTACAGCTGTCTCTTCGCTCACTCACAGAATCAGAGAATAATTACTCAGTAAAACACTGTGTGACCATTCGTAAGTCTCCGTTATGTGCTTAAAGTACTTCCCTGGTATTAATGGGTGTGGTCAAAGAGAAAAGCTGGTCTTTTGCAGGCTTGGAGCCACAGAAAAATTACAAAGCTACTTTTAATTTATTGCATAATTTGTCTTCAATTACACTTTCAAGTTTCCAGTGTGATAGCTGATTCAATGCAAAGGTCCTTTAAGGACAAACATTCTCTAGTCTTAATGTAGATTAAAGTCGTGCAATTAAGAAGGTGATGTATGCCGGATTTGACTGACCTGTACACAAGCTCTCTTCTCCTGCCAACCAAATGTATCTACAGCATATGTTGATTTTTTTCTCTCTCCAACCCTATCAAACTCTGGTTCCCCAAAAGTGTAGGAAATCCTCAGTTTTGCTTTGGATCCAGAACGGTTCTTCCAGATGGGATAAACTTGGCACATCATTTCTCTACCTTTACACATCAGTTTGTATAAAACATCAGCTGTGCCACAGAATCATGGAGTAGCCGCATGCTTTTTTCTTTCAAGGGAAAGGCACAATCCTTTCATAACAATTTAATATTTAATTACTGTTACAAATGGGAACAAGGCCAAGAAGTTTGGTCAGCTGTAGTTCTGAGCAATACATATAAATCATAAAGACCACACACTTTGAAACTATTTGCCTACTTTGCACTCTCTTCCAGTGAAAGCAAACAGTAAAAATAAAAAAATGTAAATTTCATGGACTGGATTAATGTATGCTGAATGCTCTCACGGAGCAAACTGAAGAAGGATTTTCCACACAAAGATCTCACATTTTCCCTCTGGTCTTCTCAACCCGCACTACTTGTCCCTCTCTTCACTGCCACGTTGCAGGACATACTAGGGCACAACTTCACAGCTATCACAGTCTACAGGACACATTAGTATTAAGAATATCTCCCATAATTCTCTTGCAAAGAAGAGCAGTTTCACTGGATGCCCTGAGCTTGTGGGAAAGGTGTTTATAGTATGACCGGGAATGATCACTTTGGTCTCTGAGATGAGGCAGAACACCAGCACAGGTGTCAAGGAAGGCACATCACAGACTGCCAACCAGGGAGACCATTCACTTCTACAGAACCCACGATCCATTAGACACTTTTTCTGATCACTCTTCAAGTTCAGTATGTGTGAGTGCAGAAAAAATTATTTTGCCTAACTGATCCAGCAGCAAAGCAGATGAGAACCATTAAATGTGCTCTGAATGCACTTTACTGAAAGAGGCAGAAAAGTTAACACAAAATTGCAGCATCAAACAGGGATATCTACATTTGGCATTAGAGTGTATTACTCTCAACACTCACTCAGGAAGCAGGACAGCCTAGTTCTTCTCTCTTAGACTGTGTCATGTTTTTATACAGTTGTTGCCTAATATAAGAAGTATAAACTGCTGGGAACAGCAACCAAGGCCTCTCCAATCCCAGCCCGCTCTCCCAAGAAATAGGTTGGAGACAGGATCCCTCTCTCCCTTACCCTTCTCCTGGTCATATGATATTTGCACTGTTCATTTCCCAACTGACTGGATGCAATACCTAGATTTGTAATCTAAAAGTATCAGTTGGGCATACTATTTATGAAAAAGACTTTACTTTAAAAAGCTGTTACTTCATATTCAATAGTGCAACGAATGTTAACTTCAGATTGCATACCTTTATTTTTAGAGATGAGACTTTTCTCCCAGTCATCTCAAAGAACATATGCTGCAAGGAAATGAAACCAGTTTCTTTTTTTTCTAATGGGGATGCACTATACATCTAGCCTCACCACCCAAAAAGCCGTTTAAAAACTCCTGGAAGAGCAGTACACAGCTTTAAAATGGGAAACTTGTCACTTTCACAAATTGCTAAAATTTGAAATACCTAAACTATACCTCAATTAAAAAGAAATTCTCTGATATTGTAAACTGGCATTAAAAGTGTTCTTTGCTGTTGAAAAATAAAATTTCAGGCACAGAATCACATTCTCCATTGCCACATTAGTTTTCCATTAGTTTTTCAACAATGAAATTACACACACACAGACATGCACACACAAAATAAATAAACTTTAATCACAGTATCACACTGGAGCCAGTGTAATTAATGTTGTGTCAGCCTTTCCATTTAAGCCACTATTTTCAAGAGGTTTATAGCACAGCCATAAAAATTCAGTTAGGCTGAAATTAAGCAAACAAGGTCTTATATAGCAAGCAACATTTAAGTGTATATACAGACAGCAGCCAGTTACTACTTATATGGGAATTAAAATAGACGCTTACTGATTTTAAAGGGCACTGCAGAGCTATTTTTTTAAACAATATTTTTCTCAACATTTATAATAATCTTTCAAAAGCCTGAATCCAAGCTATGTTTCCTTACCCTTTTTCCTTCTCACACAATAGTTCACACAATTTCTTCCAATTTTGGGATTGTAAGCATTGTTTTTTTGTTTCACTTTTAAAATAAAAGAATGCAATGAAAACATTTCTTTTGAAAAACAACACATATGACCACAGTCTGATCCTCATACAGGCCTTCAGGCATTACTGAAGCAGAAATGACAAATAGTTCTTACACCTTCCAAAAATCGTAAGATATAGCTGTCTGGAAAATCTGAGTACTCAAATAGGAGGTTTTAAAGACTGCTGTTTAGAATTTAATTCTACATGAGGCCCTATTTCTGTTTTCAGTAGAAATCATCAGAGCAGGATTTGTCTCGTTATTTCTGTCCTTTTCCCCTCTCTACTTTTTTGGTTTTAAGTGATGTAGTGGCACAATTTCCAAAGGTGAGCTTTGTTAACACCGACTACCTTTCTGGGAACTCATACTGAGCCAATCAGCCTGGCATTTCAAGCTGCAGACAGATGACCAGAATTCTGACTGGGCAGGCAGTGCTATTAACTTAAAGGCTCTAATAACTTAATGTCCTGCTATACAGAAGGCTCTTCACAAAAAGGCAAGCTGAATCATTCGTGAGTTTCTCTGACAACCAGCCAACCGAGAAGAGCGAGGGATCAGATCAACACCGATGCTGACGAAAATCAGCAAAAACACCAATGAGGACATACCAATTACAGACGTGCAAAACTGGCTGCCTTTCACAGTTTGGCACTTCGACGACGTAAAACAAACAGCACTCATGTTTGAAATCTGCCATTTAGCGGCACAACAGGATGGACAAAGGCAGGAGAAACTCCACTCCACTCTGCCAATGTGCCTTTGCCCTATTTTGGAGATTATTTTTTCAATTTGTGTATCTCTCAGTATGTGATCCTCTGTACTATTCAGTAGACACAGTATGGTGAACTAAGGATGGATTTCAAATATTTCAACCTTGACTCTTCAGTACCCTTGCTTTGTGGTTTTAAGTCAGAGTCATTAAGGGTTTATTGTATGTAGTTTGTTTTGGTTTAAAACACTACTTTATCTCTAATCAAAGATTTAAAAATTGAACTGGCCAGACATCCAGGATGCACACTATTTACAGTCCTGAATTTATGCCAAAAAAAAAAAAAACCAACAAACATTGCCAGGCCATAGGAATAATGCTAGTGAGATCTATTTAAAAAAAATGAAAAATAACACTTGACACACATATGTGTCTAAACAACAACACATATATGTCTAAAAAAGTCAGAAATGTCTTTCCTCTTCACTTTCCGGTAAATTTCTATTAGGTTTCCTTAAAACTATAAAATTCAGACTTCTTCTTTTCTCTAACTTTTTTTTTTTAATCATTTCCCATTAGTCTGAGAAAAACTGAAATATAATAACATATTACTGTAATCTTTCTCTACCTCAAATTTAGCATTATTTCAATTGTTAAAGTTCTATACTATCACTATAATTAGTAATTAAAACATGACACCTTTTGCCAACTTAAAACTGTGCTGGCCAATGTTCCACCAATTTTTCATTCTAGCAACTAATAAGTTAATTATCTACTGAGAAAGAGCTGAGGAAATCTGCATAGTAGCAGCTACTATTTTGTTTTGTAACAATGATCTTTACATCTATGGCTTGGTGGAGTGCTTTTGCATAATAAACATAACTATCCCTTGCAAAAGAACTTGTTCTGAAGAATCAACACAGTGTGAGTGTGCTTCTATTATCACAGCCTAAAACCAACAACAGATTTTAGCCATGTTTGTACAAAATCATCTCCTTGCACCTCTTGCCCCCCCGCCCAAAGTCTGATGGGCATAGCTATACCAGGAATATGGTGGAAGAAGGCAATAGAAGGAGAAAAAAGAAGTAGAAAATCCCAACTTTCAAAAAAGAGACCACATTTTTCCCCTGAAGATTCAAAAGGAAAAAAAGCTTAGTTTCCACTCACAGGTACATACATCATGCTGTTCCTTAACACACACACACTTAATTCTTATTAATTGCTACCTTTATTTCAAGGTTTCATCTTGCCTTATGCTGCTATAATTTTTTGGGGCTCTGGGTGGCCAAGGGGCAGCTTCTCTCTCATACAAGAGAGTATGAACATCCAAATAACTATTCTGAGATAATCATGGGAGAATCGCAGGAGTATGGGCTTATTTAGGGCAGGACTCTGACACCGTAGATAGCCCAGTACCACAGAGTTTTCATTTATTGGCATGACCAGCTAATTTACTTCCATTGCCAATCTAAACCCTTACTTTTAAATTTCTTAAAGAAATGCAAACCAAAGTGGCAATTTAAGGCTAAGAACCATGACTATTCAGTTCTACTGAACACTGTGACATCAGGAAAAGTACAAAATTAATGCATTTTTGCTACAGATAATTGCCATAAGTTGATACTGAACATTGTACCAGCATTGCTGTAACTCTGTCAACTGACAAGTGAACATGAACATATACTGCTTCAGCTAGGCTCTTTTACCAAACACTTATATTGTTTTACGTATTTTCATAATAAATAATTTACAGAAACTAAACCAAAGCAAGTACACACAGCACTGCAATTAAATTAGATGTCAGTCACATGTAGTGAAATAAGTTTAAAGTAAGCCAGCTACTGCTGTCCCTACACCACAGCACAACTGTGTTGCAGTCTACACGCTAACAGCAAAGATCTCCAGTACAAGTGAACATCTCATAAAGAGCGGGTGATCCTTGTTACAGAAATGATCGCAGCTATTGAGGGGCCCAGTCTGGCTATGGCTGAGGGATGGTGCCAGCAAGTCTGGAGGAGCAGCCTGGCTCCTGGCCTTCATCATGCTCTCGCCTCCCTCTTTGTTGAGCTGCCGAAGTCAAAGGGCTGGTCTCCTAATGATCCAGACAGCCTTCGGGTGACACTGGGGTTGGCATCAAATGGGTAGCAGCAAGCCCAGCACACAGACCTGCCATTGTGCTAGGAAGGACCGAAATGGGCTGCTGGCAGCAGCTTTGCCTGTGCTTGCACCCCTGATGACAGCCTAAAGTGCTGCCTGCCCAGTATTCCTTGGAGTTGGCTATGAAATGACCTTTCACAGAAACAAGGTTCTTGTCCCTCGATTATATGAAGCTGATTATCTGATTGCCTCACTTGGGGACGGGAAGAAGGAGCAAATAGGGAGAAGAGGTGCGTGGATTTCTAAGGGCACTCTTCCTCCACTCAGAGTGCTGATGAAAACATTAGGGTGTTTTACAGCTTCCTTTATAACAGTACCAGAAAATAACACAGAGAGGAGTAACAAAATGCATTTAAATGGTTATCCATGATGGAGTGACCACATCAGGGGACAAAGGAAGAGCTACCGATGTCATCTATCTGGACTTCTATAAGGCCTTTGACACAGTTCCCCACAACATCTTACTCTCTAAATTGGAGAGAGATTGATTTGATGGGTGGGCTGTTGGGTGGATGAAGAATTGGGTGGATGGTCGCATCCAGAGGGTAGTGGTCAACAGCTCAATGTCCAGATGGAGATTGGTGACAAGTATCGTCCCTCAGGGGTCAGTGTTGGGACCAGTACTCTTCTGTATCTTCATCAATGACACAGACAGTGGGATCAAGTGCACCCTCAGCAAGGTTGCAGATGACACCAAGCTGAGTGGTGCAGTTGACATGCCTGAGAGATGAGATGCCACCCAGAGAGACCTGGATAAGCTCAAGGAATGGGCCCATGTGAACCTCATGAGGTTCAACAAGGTCAAGTGCAGGGTCCTGCACCTGGGTTGGGGCAACCCCCAGCATCAATACAGGCTGGGGGATGAAGTGATTGAGAACAGCCCTGCTAAGAAGGACTTGAGGGTACTGGCGGATGAAAGGCTGGACATGAGTTGTCAATGTGCGCTCACACCCAGAAGGCCAACCATATCCTGGGCTGCATCCAAAGCAGCATGGCCAGCAAGTCAAGGGAGGTGATTCTGCCCCTCTACTTGGCTCTGGGGAGACCCCAGCTGCATCCAGCTCTGGAGCCATCAGCACAGGAAAGACATGGACCTGCTGGAACGGGTCCAGAGGAGAGCCGCAGAAATGACCAGAGGGATGGAACACCTCTCCTATGAAGAAAGGCTGAAAGAGTTGGGGTTGTTCAGCCTGGAGAAGAGAGGGCTTCAGGGAGACCTTACTGCAGCGTTTCAGTACTTAAAGGGGGCTTCTAAGAAAGATGGGGACAGACTTTGTAGCAGGGCCTGCTGCAATACGACAAGGGGTAATGGTTTTAAACTAAAAGAGGGCAGGTTTAGACTGGATATAAGGAACACATTTTTCACAATGAGGGTGGTGAAACATTGGAACGAGTTTGCCCAGGGAGGTGGTAGATGCCCCATCCCTGGGAACGTTCAAGATAGGTTGGATGGGGCTCTGAGCAACCTGATCTAGTGGAAGATGTCCCTGCTCATTGCAGGGAGGTTGGACTAGATGACCTTTAAAAGGTCTCATCCAACCCAAAGTATTCTATAATTAACAGAGACAGATTTCAGTAATGCTAGGATGCTGGTACATTTAATTTCCTTCCAATATACATTTACTTTCACAGTTACGAAGCTTGGACATTTTATTAGACTTTGACAAAGCTGCGCTTTTAAGTGGGAAAGGTTGCTAGTGAAAATTATGCAGGAGGCATACCAATTTTCACATCAAGTTACTTACTGAAGCATAAGACTTTTTAGACAGAGAATATATTTCTCCAGTTACTTGATTTGTCTTTTTTCTTTTCAAAATCTGTACAAGTTAAACAAAATACACCAAGTGAGCAAACAAAGCAAGTGTCCTGATTTCAGCTGGGATAGAGTTAATTTTCTTCCTAGTAGCTGCTACAGTGTGTTGTTTTAGATTTAGGATGAGAATAATGTTGATAACACACTGATGTTTTAGTTGTTGCTAAGCAATGTTTACACTAAGTCAAAGACTTTTCAGCTTCTGATACTGCCCTACAAGTGAGAAGACTCTGGGGGTACAAGAGACTGTGAGGGGACACACAGCCAGGACAGATGGCCCAAACTGGCCAAAGGGATATTCCATACCACATGGCATCATGCTCAGTATATAAACTAGGGGGAAAGCTGGCCAGAGGGCACTGCTCAGGAACTGGCTGGGCATTAGTCAGCGGGTGGTAAGCAACTGCATTGTGCGTTCACTTATTTTGTATATTCTTTTATCATTATTATTATTATTTTCCCTTCATTTTCTGTCCTATTAATCTGTCTTTATCTCAGTCCACTAATTGTTTGGGTTTTTTTTTTCTTTTTCCCAATTCTCTTCCCATCCCACTGGGTTGGGGGAAATGAGCAAACAGATGTGTGGTGTTTAGCTGCCTGCCAGGTTAAACCACAACAGCAACTTTAAGCTGCCATAAAGAGTGTAAAATCAACTGACATGAGTGGGACATATAGTTGTCCACTGGCCTTCAGCTTCCAAATGAAAATAAAGGACCTGTAGAATAAGATTTGTATTCTCTTCACATACAAAGAAAACCCTGCTTTTCAAATGTATAAAAAGGAGGACAGCCTTTCCCTGCCCCCACAGAAGTTTAAAGCCCACTCAAAATCTTTTTGCTCTTAAAACCTGATGGAACAGGAAAAATAACAGGAAGTCTATGGTGGCATATCATTGCCTACCCTGAGAGTTTTGGCATTTCAAGGTTTAAACTAGACAATTTGTGTTCCTCTACAGGGAACTCTGCAGAAGTACCGAGGCCAGCTCAGGCTAACTGTCTTCACATGTGTCCTGGTTTTCAACAGATTGCACAACATGAACTGAGCCCCATCTTCCTAACAGCCCTACTTGTGCAATGACACTTGTAAAATGCAATACACAATGAATACACTGCTAATAGTACGCAGGCTGGGACCTAGCGCTATTTCAGTAATATCTATTGGGACAGTAGCATAATTTCCTTTTTACAGAGAGCAGTGGTCATCTCCTACTTGGATGTTTCTGAAAACCCTATGCTGCTAGTCTGCTGCTGACATCAAGAATTATGAATCTAGACAGCAAGGAGAAGAAAAATCAAGATTTCCATTGATCATTATTACATTTACATTGTTAAAATACCACCTATAAAAACACAGTGTGCAGAAAGACAGACACCTTCAGGGGGCACAGACAGGTTTTCCCTTTCCCTTCTCACATCAGTTACTTATCAGAATGTAAGAAGATCATTAAGAAGATCATAATAAAGATCAGAAAGTAGTTATGTCACAAATGTGACACAACTTGTTAAACCAAGGCTCATGTATGAGGTGGGAAAGGCACAGGCACATCAGGAGAAAGGAATGAAAAAGCATTATTATTATGTACCTGGGATCATATTTGCTCCCATCCAGACAACAACAGAAGTAGCAAATAGTAAAACATAAAAAAATAGGAACATTTCCCTAGATGACTCTTCTATCCAGAACACCTCTTCACATAAAAAAGGGAAAGAAGGAAGGGATGGTAATTCTGCAAACCCTAACAACCACAGCCGCCAGTCATTCTGCTAACTGCTCCGCAGGCTGCACTTTCCACGCAAGCGTCCGCAGCCAATTGTCCGAGACAGGGGTTTGGCGGAGAAGTATTTTGTGGATATGGACCAGCATCAGCTTGAACAATGACAGATGCACAAGTTCCTAAACCTCATTATCTTCACAGAAATGAGCAAATACCTGATTCAGAAAGGGTGTACTCATTCTAAACCTAGAGGCTGATTTAAGAGGTAGACCTGGATAGTTTGGAAGAAAAAGCAAAGAATTTAACTGGTGAAAAAAAGAAAGTGTGTGGTGCTTTAGATGAAACCCTCAAACTAGGACAACCTAACCTGACAAACTGTTGTTTCACATTCTAAGGAACTGTAATACGGTTTGTTGTTCTGAAAATTACTGTTGTGTTTTAAACTGTTCAACAGTATTCCTCCTGCTAAAACCAATAGCAATAGCTGTATAATTAGTGTCAGCAATGACATGAGGGATCATTACTTTAGCTATTAGCATTTAGGGAACATTTTAACCCACTGAATACTAACGGACTTAGCTTAAAGGACAATTAGATAATTACTGCATGGAGCACATCAGTAGCCTGAAACTCACCGACAGATAGATCATCACCATGATTCCATGTTATGTCATCAAAACAAAAACATGTAATTAATTCTGACTGGTATCTCCATCCTAACACTGCATTTCTTTAATTTTCCCAAACAAAAACACAGTGCCTGAATCTCCACAGAGAAACCATCTCTACATGCTTTTCGATGTCTGTGTTCTGTACCCTACTGGCTAAGACACATTAATATAGAGTCTAAAGAAAAGAGCTCGGGAACCAAAGCTCTTAAAATGTGATACAAGGTGTGAATCAAGGAGTGGAAGAACAAAGATTGTCCTTGTTGGGAAGATCTTGAACGCAAGTGCTTTATTATCTAGAGGAGCACAGAGGTAGAAAGTACCAAACAGGAAGACAGGAAAAAGTGTATCATCATTGTGGAGTTAAACATGGCTCTAATCATAAACTTGGATAAAAGGTTTTGATAAGTGTTCAGAAGATCAGTTTGCTTTCTTGGCTTAGCTGGCATTTAGACTGAAATAAAACACAAGCTCTAACACTGCTTATTTTTTAGGATGGACATAGCCATAAAGAGCCCATAAACCAGATTACTGGCACCAATGTACTCCTAATGAAATCCATCACTGCTCCCCCTCAGAGATGTCACAAAGTTCGCATGTTTCGAAAGCAAGCGGAAATATAGGGACTTTTTTGTCCAAAAACTTTGTTGGCCATGCCATTTTGCCTCAGTTGGCCAAATCATACCAACAGCATGTAATTACATTCCACTAAGAACACAGAAATGTTTTGCTGACAGGTGTTCTTATGTTTTGACTCTTTTTGAGGCAGGGTGGCTGAGAATGGTCAAGGTCCATTAAACAACTGTGGATCTAGTGATTCCACATTTGAGGCAGAAATAAACTGCTGTCTAAATTTAAAAATTAAAAAAAAAACAGATGGGATCTCCAGATTACCTCTGTGTCACACATTCTTCTCCCATATCCCCATTCACAGACTTTTTATCTGGATGACCTCAGCTTGCCTAAGAGGCAAACATTTTCCTTTCTAGATGAAAGCTGGACAAATCTGTGGCTTCAACAGACCTCTCACTTTCTCTCAAAAAAAAAAAAAATCAGATGTTATTTCAGGGAAATCAACATTTTTCAGCCCTCCAGCTTTGAAGCAATAACTGAAATACATAATTCCACACTCCGGGCACCAGCAGAGGATTGGCCAAAAAACAAATCACAGTAAAGCAGCAGTAAAGGACTGCAGCAAGCTTAAGTATTGGTAAGTATGCCGTTCATCTGTAAGTTCTAGTTATGCACAGGCACAAGAAGCTCTTTACAAAGGTCTAAGAGGATGTCGTCTGTGTTGGAGAAGAAGCCACGCCAGATATGCGAGAAGATGTATGAGGATTCTGCAGCTATTCAACCTGCATCAGCTGTCTCCAGCTCTACACGTCTACACAAGAAACCTGGCAAAACATGCTGCTGACTTCTTAGGGCAACAAGCTGCTCTTGAAATGTTTTTGTACTGCATTTCATGCCCAGAGTTTTCTGCTCTTCCTAAACTGAGAGTTGCATTCATGTCCACAGATGGAAAACATCATCATCTAGAGTTGGATCCATGCCTTGCTACTGGCTGGAACAAAAGCCATAGAAGTACTTTAGTTAGTTGAATTAAAAACATTTTTGTATAGCGGTCTGTGGATGAAAAGTTTTCCCACAATACAGTGCAGAATCTTAGTGAAGTACCTATAGAGCTTTCTGTACTTTAACCCAGTGCCAGTGTAGACACAGTGCTCTGATCTGACTTGCATATGGATTTACAAGTAGGTGCTCCGTGGTAAAAACAGTTTAAAGCAGCTATGCAAAAAAAAAACAAAAAAACAAAAACAAAACAAAACAAAAAAAAAACCCACAACAAAAAAACCCCAAACAAACCAAAAAGACCCCACCCAAACCAACTCCCCAAAAAATCCCAACACATGGAGCAGCTGAAAAAAGATACCATCATAAGCAGGTCTGTCACAACAACAGAGGAGAGAATATGCTAATGTGAAGGGAAGAGATTGCATCAGAAAATCAAAGGGAAATCCCTACACCTGGAATTTGCAGTCTCATGGACAGAGAGGGAAATCTAAAGGTCACATATGTATATCAGGGAGTATTTGAGGAATCCAAGGACGGGCACTGAGATGGGGAAAGGGGTGGTTTCCCTTTGCTAAGAGACAATCCCAATCAACGCTTGCCTAAAGAGATTACAAGAAAACTGGAATAGAGAAGGGACTGCAATGAAACTCCAACATTCAGCAATTCTCCGAAGCAACATCTTGATGGCTGAACTGTACTGTGGGTCTGCCATGGTACTAACATTCTACATAGCTATTATCAATGCTGTTCAGTGCAGCGCTATCATTCATATTCATAAAGCAGTTTTATTTCTCCGTCTCCAGACTTTTCTTTTTCATGTGTAAATCTTTTTTAGTGATATGCTTAGTTATAATGAAGAGCAAAAGATTTATCACCGAACACTTCAGCTCTCTCGTCTCACGGGCTGTAATTTTTCAGACTGTGAGTCAGGGACCTTTCCATTTCACTGCAACACCCAAGAGACGAGTGTATCTGGAATGTGAATTTCCCGTACCTTCAGTAATTTCTACTCAAGAGAAAATTTAAGCTACCATTCAAAACTGACTAGAGCTCCATCTGTTGCTAAAAAGCTAAATTTTTTTAAACTTTTGTCTCTTTACCTCACAGCTCTTGTCCACTGCATCCCTCCAAATGTCAAATAAAGACAGAAAGGATGCAAGCGACTTGGACACTGTTGAGGTTTCTTCCTATCACTGAAAGAACCAAAATACCTCTGAGAAAACTACAACCATCCTTCTCTCAAGTCAGCCTCACCTTATCAGATACTAGATTTTACTCTTTGCCTGTTTGGTAGGTCATCTCTGGCTTTTAAAGTGCTAAGGGCCTTTCCCTGACTTGACTGGAGATTGCTAAAGAACAGCTGATCTTCGCCTTTGGAATCCTTGAAGCAATGTCCTTAGCCTAACACGTCAGGGTAAGATTTGATGTTATTGCTCGCTGTCCTCTGCGTTTTGCATCCACAGTCTGGCATCCTATAAAGCACAGCTTCTCATACCCTTATTACAATTTCTAAGGAAATGGAACTTCTTAAGAAAAGTAGGACAAATTCAATTAATTGCAGATACTTTAAAAACCTCTGTAATACTTCTATTATTCTCTGTTAATAGTACTATTAACTACTTCCTTCACCTGTTAAGTGTTTTGGGATTTGGGGCGGGGGGGGGTGTAATCCAATTTCTGCAGATTATAGTCATTATAACTTACCACAAATTTTTTAACATTCCTGAAATCCACACACGACACTGGCTTCTCTTCACAATTTCCCATTGCCATTTTAACAGAATGTTGCATAGCAGAGTTTTAAGGATAACTTTTGAAAAAATTACTATTTATTAGGGATTTGTTTTATTTCAATTGGCAAGAAAACATAAAGAAAACAATTACAACTGTTCCAAAAAGTCTATTCACCAAACAAAGGCAAGCAGTAAAATAAAATTATTTTTCTGGTTTCAGCTGCTAAGAGCAATGTAACTCATCGTTCAGGATCAAACCACCAATGTCTACTCATAACAGGGTACGGTTATGTAAAATTAAGGCTGGCACTGCGTTGTGCCCAGATACTTGAGGTTTGGATCCTTAACTATGAATTTCCTTCCTTTTATGATCTTAAGCCAGAGAACAATAGCTGTGTTTTAATCTGCCTTTTGTGAGTTTTCTTGGTCTTTTCTTTCAAGTGTTTACATACAATGATACAGCCCTGAGTGATGCCACAAAGTAACACATCATCCAAATCTAGCTGTTTATCACATATGCTATGATATCATTCAAGGTTGAACGAATCAATTTTTTTTCCCATGGAAAGATAATGGATTCATAACAAAGAAGTGGATTTTTTTTTTACGTCATTCACCCATGTCTGCATCAGATGGCATGCTTATGATTAAAGACTGCAAGATTACGATTCCCCAAACTTATTCTAAATTATTTTCAAATGGAAAGATATCTGGAAAGAAACTTCATCAGCACTACCAAGTCCCTTTGTTCTTCTCATTTTATAAAGACTACATGACTAGAATCCTGCACCAGATTCTCTTCAGCCATTGCAAACTGGTTTGACTTTATTACAGTAAAACAACAATAAAAAGACAGCATTTTATGAAATAAAACCAATTTGCACAAGATAATTATTGCCTCAATCTCATAATTTTTTTTATTACAATACGGGTGATGTAAAATATAGGTCCATGAAAAAGAAATTATGAAGATGATGAATAAACTCATCAGTTCTAAGTGAGAAATTCTACAATACAGAAGGTTTTAGAACTTCACATTTTCCAGAGGAACTTGAACAAGTTAGCTTTTATTAAATAAGATGGAAGGGGGACTTTAGTTAGGCAGGAAGACCAAAACAACTCTCTCCTTCAAGCATGCCTGGTTTCATCTCAGAGAGAAAGGAACAGGCTTATAAAAACAGAACTTTATGTTAGCATTTTGAATAAATGCTAATGCATTCTTCAAAATTACACCTTTTCCAGTCACCTATTTGATATTTCACCTTCCTATTAAATATAGTGGATCTGGTCCTCCTTCTACAGTAAAAATAAGTACAATACATAGAAATTCAAGATTCCTTAATTTTGTCAATGTCACTGCACCTTACAGATTCAGAACTAAGATGCTGGTGCTCTTCAAAGCATGCTCTGTCCCTACTTATTTTGCAGCTAAAACTTCATTAATGGCTAAAATGGCACCCACTGCAGGTTAAAATAGCTTTTGGTCAGTTCTGACACCCCAGTATAAGCAGAGTAGTAGCACCTTAATCCTTGAAATTTAAGACTATACCTTCTACAATATAACTAAGAGTAGCATAACCAGACTCTTTGCTTAGACTGTCATTCCTTCATTTTGTAGCCTGGTAAACCTCTGGACACATTATTTACACTCCTGCAAGATTTTTAAACAGGAGACTGAGGCACCCATTTCTTGCACCCATTTCTGTGGCATGCACAGAGAAATACAACAGTCTTGTTACTCAAGGAATATAAAACCTGTCCTATATTAGAGGCGCTCATACTGTTAGCATTCCCAAAAGGGAGGTGAGTTGCAGTGTGTATTTTCTGTTCTCCTCTTTCAGGAGAAAGAGAAGGCTCCACTCCGGTCTGCATACTCCAGAGTAGCATGGGATTGGCATTCACATCAGACACAATCAATAAATCCATGTTGCATCTTCAGTGCTACTCTCAAAATCAAATTCATTGTTACTACAGAGAGACTGTCTGCCACTACAGCCTCCAGCACAGCTGGACAGCACGCTCTGGGGCCCATGGGAATTCGGCAGCAGACCCAAATATACCAGGGAGCTTAATGTAGCTCTGGGTGCACCCGCCAACACCAATAGATGATCTACATGGATGCGAGGCACACTCAGTGCTTTTGGGAATTCACAAAAGAATGTACAATTAAAAAAACTTAAATTAGGATAAAATAGTTTGGTTTTGTTTTTTTAATGGAGTTGGACTTTTTGTAATGTGATCTTTAACCTTTACTTACAACACACAGGGGTTGCAGCCATCCTCTCTAACAAGTTTTGTCTCCAAGAAGTAACAAGTACCTCCTGGTAGGACCACAGAGGACACTCAGTCTAAGGCAGGATTGGTTCCTCTGCAGCTACTGACACAGTACCACATGGTAATCTTACATTTTCAGAGGACTACCTTATCTCTTGTTTTGGCCACACTTGACACTCACTTTATTTCATTACTATTTTCTGACCATCTGTAGGTTCCACTGGCAGATGCCAGTCTTGCATATTCCTACTATTGGAACAGACATAAAGTTTTTTTAAATGTTAAAACAAACAAGATGGCAAAAGAAAATGTCTAAACTTTAAATAAATTAAAAAATATTAAGACCCAAAAGATATTTTGCTTTTTAGATTTTTTTCTCACTTGTCAGTATTTTCATTTAGTGCTCTGAATATATTGCTTTTGATTCCAAACGTTTAAAATAAAAGGGTAAACTTCCAGTAGAGGAAAAAACTTTAAAAAAGAATACATTATTGATGCACAGCCTTTAAACATCTAAGTACCATAAATTAATAATGCTGGAGGAATAGGCTAGGTATAAAATTATCTACATAAGTTCTACTGTATTTGCATTCTTCATAGAAAAACAGACTTTCTAATCAGGATGAATTCCACACTCTCATCTAAAAAATACTTCTCTTGCCTGCACCTTTCTTTTCAATACACAAAAGAACACATTCATAATGGTTTGCTTTCCATAATGCATAATATTATTGTGCAATGTGAAACACAATCTTTCCAACTTTTTTTAAAGTAACTATTTATGAAGGAAGATAAATCTAGCATTAAAATTAAAGTGTGCTTTCTGTCTACAGAGAAGACTTCAGAAAAGTGAGGCCTTCCCACACAGATTTGCCAGTCAACCCAGCTCTGGAGATACCGTACTTCCCAGATGGAGGTATAATTCTGTTCTCCTTGGCCACCCTACTGTCAGGATACCAATGGCCACAGGGATTCATGTAATCTCATTATTTAGGAACCTTCTTGAAAAAGAACTCAAATTTTTTTTATTTCTTTGTTGTTAATCTGAAGCACTAATAATTGGATGGTAACAACTGACCTAACTTGAATGGGAAAGACTGATTTCAGGTTTAAAGTTCTAGCCTCTTTCTGGTTTTGTCTTATTTACAAGAACATTTATATGAATGTAAGATATTAATGCTTCATTTTAGTAAATAATTTTTTTTATTTCATTTGTTATCTCAACCACCATTTCAAGCTATGTTAAGCAAAAGATGTTTAAACAAATGGCTGAGCAGCAGCTAAGCAAAAGAACTCTAATCTAACACAGCTTCTCTCCTCTGCTTCAGAATAAACTTGGTACAGTCTTTTTTTTTTTAACAAGTACAACCAACAGTTTATGTGGTAATCCAAATTGGCAGGAAAGCCTAGACCTATTTCTTTTTATTAAGATAAATGGAGCTATGAACACTTGGTGATCAAGATGACAAGAAAAATCTAGAGAAAAACTCACTTCAAAATTATTTTACAATAGGTTTCTGCTAATTCTTTCAGACTTTGTACAAGAATATGCATCTTAGTTAAAATGAGGCTTCCTCTGAATAATTACTTGAAGAAGTTAAGCGTATCCTAGAATGACTAAAGGTCTAGTTAGACTTAATGTTTCTTTTTTGAAAAGAGTATGGTACTCCTGATTAGAGTATGAATCCCTGTCCCCTGGGGGCAGGTACTGTCTGTTATCCACGTATGGGAGGAGCCCCTGGCACTGCCATACCGTAAACCCACACCACCACTGAAAGCACACCCCATCACTCTCTTGTTTTGTTTTTCCTCAGAAGCCAAGCAAGCTATGCATATCCTAACCCTTTCCTTCTACCAACAGCTTAAGAAAGAAATCCAAGGCCTTCCTGACAGCAGAGCTACAGTAGTCCTATGTAGGCAATTTTCCTGGTGGGAGAATAGCCTTACGCTGTCAGAAAAATGTTTTGCTGGTATAGCCTATTTGAGTTCCCGAAATAGCTACATGCCAGGAAAGTACATACATGCCACTTCCAGGACCACTGTTTACAGTAGAGCTTCTGCCAGTATGTCAGTTGAACTGTGATTTTTCCCACACATCTAACCTGTATAACTATGCCGGCAAGACTTTCAAGTATAGCCAAGCTTAGTGTGTGAAGCAATTGCAAAGACCATCTTTTTCCATGTCTCCATGTGATATGAGTTGTATGTGAGATGGAAAGGTTACTAAAAAAAAAATCTGTCAACTCAAATGCCCTGTTTGTCAACTAGAAGAAAACACCACAAAAGATACACAGAACAACAGTCAAAGGAAATGTTGATACATTTTCATCATATGAAGGAGGATTTAGGGGTGTGCAGTATTTTATCTATTTTTAATTTTTTTTTTTTTTTAATTAACAGTGTCTTGCTTGCATTAATTACAAGAAACATTTGAGTCAACTGTTCCTGGCTTGGATTAATTTCATGATTCAAATTATCCCGAATTTACAACACATTTGTGCGTGTTTCATATTGGGACAGTTTTAATCTTAGTAAATTAAGAGCTACAATCTGTTTCGTTTGATTGTATTCCATTACACTTTGTTCTCATATAATAACTACCCTTCAGAATTCAAAAGGCTTATCATTTTGAGCTGCAGTCAAAAATAAGAAAGACTGACTTCAGCAAGGAGTGTTACAGAGCTAGATTTTCTCATCATCTTTATTGGTGAAGGAAGTACCAGCCAGCTTTGGGATCGCTTGGATTTACATGTGAACCAACCTTGATGGAAAAATGTTCTGAATGGTTTTTTTCCCCTAGGGCCTAATGTCAGATATGGAAGAGTTGTGAATTGCTTGATATAAAGATAAAACAAAACAGCTCTATGCAGCTGTAGTCTGCAATGAATACGGAAAAGCCACAGACTAGCAAAATTTACTAGCAAAATGTGTCCATGTGCATGGATCTTTCCTGTGCATAATTCCACTGGCTTCACACACATGCTGCTTCCATGGCTCCCAGTAACATGGTGATTATAAAATAGTCTCATGACTGTGTTTCAAGAGAAAGGCAGGCCTTTTAGGCTAGTTCTTGTATCACTGGAGAAAATCCAGTAGTAAATTAAATCAAATGAAATCTGTCAAGAGTAAAATATTACAGTTCTTAAACAAACAAAACCCTAGACATACAAATTTGAGTTTGAAACACCCTTTACACATTCTTTTCTCATTATTTGCTCTGAAAAACAAATCAGTTCATTCACTATGGGTCAGATGCCCAGTAACTCATACAATCAGAACATAATACATTAACTCACAAGCAAGACCCAGAACTACCACAGAATCCAAGCCATTTCATGTCCTGAGTTATTTGTAGATTTGTAGATTATCATCAAATCTTGATGATAAATACTTCCACGACAGTGATTATTGCACAGCTGTCAAAACTTTTGTGAAGATTCAAATGCTTTTTGGAATATAATTAGGCCACTGGATCAAATTATGACACTTCCATACTCACCATCTTCATAAAAGTTTACCTGTCACATCTAATAATGAATCAGCTTTGAAACACACATTTAATGAATTACAAAAATATCTACATCATTTGATTAATTCCTTCCTGTATCATGAAACACTATTTATGACTGTAACTTCAGCACGGACTGGAAACCTATATGCATAGTCTTCCCATGAGGCTGAAAAGAGTATCATGAATGATTTCACCACTGTATACTTCTCTCCTGGTAGAACATAAAGCTGGTTCTGAGATTAAAAGGTCAGACTTGATTGCCTGTCTAAATCAATTCAATCAGGACTGTGACAATGACATTTCAACTTCAGATGAAATCATTTGTTTATGAGTTATATTTATAGGTTTACCTGGTTACTGATAATACCAATACGTAATGAGAGGTATTTTAAGAAAAGCATACTCCCTTACATAAGCAATCAAAAATCCACAGCAGTATTCACTCCTATGCACTACCAAAACTGTAAACTTTAGTGTTTTGTGTTATTCTTTCAGAGAAAGGACTTACCAACATTTTCAGCGTACAGAATTATGCTACATTATTACGTGGTTTCAAGGACCTTACAGTTCCAAGGACCTGGATGAGCCCTCTGCAGTCCTTAGGATTTTACAGTGCAGTGATATAATGTTCTCCCACAAAATACTACTCTCTGAAGAGCCTGATAAATGCTTATCTTTGGCTCTTTTCCCCTCCTGTTTAAACAGTATAGTTTCTATACACTTTGATAAATATTTTGGTTTAAATCTAGTATTTTCATACCCAAGCTTCTAACATTTCTATGCTTTTGAAATTCATTCTGTTGTCTGCTGTAACTACACAGATGTCACTAGACAACATTGTTGACTTGATTAAAAATTTAGCTGCTCCTAAAACACCTAAGTTATGCGTCTCTATCAGAGAAATTCAAAGTTCCTGTTCATGTTTCATTTCATCTTGCAATACAGTATCTTTAATAAATTGCACCAGGCTGCATAGTCCGGATGAAGTCTACATGCATTTTTTTTTTCAACTGACAAGTCCTATTTTATTTATGAGACTACAAAACTTGCATGGGACTCTTTAATTTTAGACAGAAGGACTTTAATGATGTTTGGCTCATTCACATCTTTGCATTTTCCACCAGGTCAGCAGCTGAAGGCCTTGCTCATTTGTAGAAAATCTAATAAAATTATGGAAAATGACAGCAAAAATTAATGTATTTTAAAATGTGATACAATGTATTTTAAAATGTGATACATTTAAGTCCAAAAGGGAAAAAAACAATAATGGGAAAATGTATGTAAGAAAAGGGGCAGGCTATGAGGAACAAGGTAAAAAAGTCTACTGGAAACACAAAAGTATATTGGGGGGAGGGGGGGGGGAAATCAAACAAGCTACATAGAAGGAAAGGATAACTGCTTCAAGAATTATTTCTTAGGCTCCAGATTTATACAGTCACCCTTAACTGATTGAAAAGTTGATGTCCAATCTGATGTCTCCAGTGGAAAGCCTGTGGTATTCTCATATCAGTCCCTAGAAGACAGTAGTCCTCAACACTAAAACCACATACAGTTCAGAAAACTGGCCATTTCTGCTCAGGGAAATCTTGGGAACTGAACTTCTCACCCCAAAGTGGGTGCATCCTGTTGAGTCCAGGTGAATCAAATGCAGATAACTTCTAGAGGCTGTCAGTTTTTTTAAAAAACTGACTTATGCTTTCAAGCTCTACCTTCTTTTCCACAAATGTTTACCAGAACTATTCAGAAACTGTATCTATACTAGTAGAGTTCTATACCTACTCTGTTTGAAATACAGTAAGCTAAACTAGAAAAGCCAGTTACACTTGTAACAGTACTTAAACTGAAAAACAAAACACATTTGAATATATGAGATATCAAGGTGACAGAAAAATCCATACTGCTGCAGTGGCTGAAAAGCAGCTGAACTTTGCGCCTGTTTGTTTGGTTTTTTTGGTTTTTTTTTTTAAACATCGTTATCGGGAGTTATGTTGATCCAGTTGGGTAGGTTTTTTTCTGCTAATCCTAGTTTATTCCCTATTTCTGCATGTATGCTTAAGGGTACAGCAGCTGTCATCTCCTACATATATTCAAAAGTAGAACTGCCAGGAACTCCTAGGACTGAATTCTTTTTCCTATAGAAATTGTTTATTCATCAACAGCAAAACTCACTATAATATATATTGTCAAAGAACAAGATAAGTTTAAAATGAAAATTTAAATCAAAAGTAGCAGTAATTTTAAAACATTCATTATTTTTACTTTTTCAGAGTTAAATGTTTGCCTTTTGAAATAACTTCCATTTCCTGTATATTTTCTGTCAAAATATGCTATGTGATGGAAAAAGTAGAGTCAAAGTGAAACATCAGTAGTTTTAGCTTGTGGAAAACAGTTTTTTGTTTGGGGGCAGGGGACATGGAAATAGGAGAGGAGATGGGTCTTATTTGTGCTGAGACAAAAGAAATTTTGAAATTGCAAGATTCTCGCCACATGAAAGGATTCAGTTTCTGTACAACTGCATGTATTAGGTGATAAACTGCTACAGATAAAACACTGAAACGATCAACCCTGGCATACAACCAGCGTAACTCAACATCGTAGAAAAGCACGTCGGAGAGCCTGACGGGAGTGCTGCCTTCCAACAGGCTGAATGCTGGGCAAGCATGCAGCCTGCAAACAACCTGCACGCTTGCAGAGACAGTGCTGTTTGCAATTCTTTTCTCTGTGCTCCACCACACTTCCCTACCTGCAGTTATCAAAAAATAGAGCTGTCATGTATAACCTGCAGCATTACATTGTACAGCCTTTTGTCGTTGTAGAGTAGAAGCACAGCAGGTCTGCAGCATCCGCCTCTGCCATACTAATGGCTTTCACACCATTGTATGCTGAGCCAAGACGCACAACTAAATCACAACTATGCTGGAGCAGGGGTTTGGCTCGCACCTCAAGTAACTCCTGATCTTTATTGCGCTTTTTTTTCCAAAGGTCTGGAGTCGCATTCTTATTTCCCATTTGTTCCCTATAAAGTCTCCATTCAAAAATGTATTGCTGAAGCATTGTCATGGAAACAGCAAAGGCTAAAACTTGACTTTAAAAACAATCTTGAAGAGTTTTAGGCAGTTTTTCTTCAGACCATAATTGCTATATGTTTTCAGGCAGGGCCATAACAGACGTCACTGGTGATTAAAAAGAATCTCCAAACTTTTTTTTATACAACACGTACGGTGACCCTCTTTATACTACAGAAGGGTGGGGAGACACTTTTGTCTTCCTGTCTCCTTTTCCCCATTTGTCCAATATTCCTGTCTGCTCCCCCCTAACAACTCCTTTGACAGTGCACATCATTTTGCTGCCTTTGCCACTTAGCACCAGCTTGTAAAACATCACTACCACCAGCACTGCCTTCCCTATAAAGTGATACAGCCAGAATAATCACAGGGCTTACTCTGCAGTGATTATTCCCTTCTCCTGATGTTCCACTCCACAACAGAACTGAGGAGAGGAGGACATTTTATTTATCTGCAGCTCTGATCATAGGTTTATTGGCTAAGTCAAGTTGGAAGGAACTGCAGGAAGTTTCCATCCATCCTCCTCTGCAGGGTCACCGATGAGTTCAGAACGGGTTACTTGGGGTTTTATTGAATCAGTTTTTGAAAGTCTCCAAGGATGGAGGCTGCACAACCTCTCCAGGCAACCTGTTTCACTGACTGTACTCATGGTGAAAACATAATTGCATTTGAATACACTCTTACTGGAACATACCCTTAGGCTAAGCAATTCTCATAATAAACATAATGAATATAAACTCATTCTTTAAATACCATGCAGTTGACCTTACCAAATGAGATGCAGTGCTGACTAATGGAGAAAACCATAAAACAGACTGGTGACTTTTTGGGTACTTCTAACAGGACTTGTGCCAGCCTGGTGACTGACATCAGGCAAGTTACTTAATTTCTGTCTCAGCTTCCTCATTTACACAGTAAGTATAATGAGATTTACTTACTCTGTAGAACCTTTTGATGTTGAGTAGAAAAAGTAATAGAAAAAGCTAAGTTTAATAATGATGGTGATAATATTGATACAAGTATTTGTTATTGCTAAAGCAAAGTATCTAAATATACATATAGATGTACATCTCTATATATGTGTGTGGGTATATATACATGTGTGTGTATATATGTAGATCCTAGCATAGCTTTAACCATCCCTAGCAGTAACTGCCTCTGAATTAACCTCATCCAGGTAGGTAATATCTAAATCCTATAAATGTACAAGTTTTTTACATATATATGTACGTATGAATGCATATACGTATATATAAAAGCTATATAAAAACTTATTCTGTTTTGCATGTGTATTTATATCTCCTAACTTAACTTTGGACTTGATAATCTTAGAGGTCTTTTCCAACCTTACTAATTCTATGATTCTATTATTTTATCTTTTAACTATGATGCTCCTAGGAATAAAATTGTTCAGCCATAAGACACAATCAAATTTCTTTACATTCTACATTGCTGGGGGCAGGGGTAGCGGGGAGAGTTCTACAGTTGTCATTATTTTTTTGTTTCCAAGGCCACTGAAAATAAAGAAACTGAGCAGTTTCATCGGAATTCCACAGCACTACTCCAACCTTATAAAGGTGTGTGTTTGAATAGATCTTTTACACTCACCCCATGAAAGACCTTTCTAGACAGCTATTGTAAAATATCAGACAAACTAAACCTTCAGAAAGATGACCATTTAAAACTCGTGGGAAGTTTTTACTCTATAAGGGGTTAAACAGAGGATGATCTGAAGAAAACATTAGCTGCTTTGCAGCCTGTACAGAAAAGATTTGCTTCCCTACAACGAGGTTGCAATAGGAAGCCAAATGAAGCAGCCAGTTTATTAAAAGATGGAACAGCACAGATGAAACCCTAATTCAACCAGCAATACAGAATCACAGTACAAGATGTTATAAAGGCCAGTTTAAGTACTGCTGCCTCACTTAAAAGCATTGCTTTATAAGGTTACCACTGAAAGTGAGCTTGTACGTTCTGGCTCCAAGATCTAGTCAAGTACATGGTACAGTTTTCCTGCCAATTTTGCTACACAGACCTTATTATAGAACAAAAATACCCCACCCATAATCAACAAATACTAGACATGCTGTACCATACTAATGATGTATATGTTGATGCTGAATTTTCCTTAAAAGAGTACATGTTGCTTTCAAGCACACATATTTGTATAAAAGTTATAGAGCAATCCCACTGTTAACCATTAATTCACAGATGAAGTTGGCTGCTGCACGTCTACCTTTTGTCAACCTTTTCCCCAAGAGAGACAAGGAGTATTTTCTGGTGTCTAACTGGAATGACAGGGAAAATTTAGTAAGTTCAGATAATTTATTTATCAATGTAGACCGTGTATATAAGAACGTGCTTATTGACCAAAAATTCTATTTTTTTCTTCAAGGTTATTGCTTCATCACTACAGAGATAATAATTTACCCATTGTCCATGCCATCTTTTCCCAGTACTGAAGGAAAAGAAAAAAGTGCTATCCACTGAATTTCTCTTCCACTCTCCCAAACATGCATGCTTCCCAGTCAGATGGATTCACAGAAAAAGACAAGTGGCCACAGGAGGGAGGACTGCTGTCAGCTCAGAGAAAAGGGATTGCAGCCCACTTCCAAATCTTCCCCCAGCATTGCTGAAGCAGAGAGGGTCTGCAGATAGCACTGACTCACCGTGGGGAAAGCGTGGGAGAAAAGCAGCTCCGATCTGAAAGCACAGAGTGCAGCAGGAGTACAACATGTGGAGAAGGCCTCAACACCAGTGCCATAGGTTTCATAATAGTGGGATGAGTGACAGGACCTAAAAAGCTTGTTAGTCTGTTCTGAGTATTTATAACATGATGTTCATCAGTCAGGTAGAAAAGCACACAACACCAACGTATATAGGATGAGATACTCGGATTGATCCAGCAGAATAACTAAAATATCAGACAGAAACTCTCATTATGAGAATACATTCACAAGACAAATAACGGAGCCTGACATTTCCAAAGTGAAGGTGGACACCTAATTAAAATATTTTCATTGCTGTGACCTCTTAGCACCCACACTGTTCCCAATGTCAGTGGGAGCAGCAGGTACTGAGAGCCTGGGAAATTCAAGCCATTTTTATTGAGGTGTTTAAACATGGCACTCCTATTTGAAAAGGCTGACACCAACTCCCATAGGAATTGATCAGTTTGATTAAGTAGGCACATTCTGGACAAGTGAGAACATTTTGATGAATGCTTCCCGAAAGGAACATGGGGACAAAGAGGGAGTTTAAGGGAAGTTGTGAGAGAAACTCAGAATGAAATGGAAGGGGAGAGGAAGGACACCGGGCCCCAGCCAAGCCCTAGTTACTGCTTTTAACATGTGCCTGGAACTGTATATATGTGAGTATAAGAGGGAAATGAGCCAGAACAAATAAAATTGCAAAGCAAATGCTAAACATGTTTTTCTTCCCCACCTCATGGGAGAATAAATATTTTATCCTTCTACAGTTCTATTATTTATCTTCTTCATACCACATCCAATTGGGAAGTGAAACTGTTAAGACTTAATGTCAAGGTTTAAGGGAACTGTTTCATTTTGAGTTCAAATGCTTCAGTTTGGCAGTAGAACATCTGCTTCAAATGTTTCAAAGGCTCTTGACATTTACTATACTATGCCCCAAAAATTTCAAGCAACTGAGAGCATCACTGTGTACATTGTAAAACTGAACATTCTTTGCAGCGTGTCCCCCGTACACTGTATGTCATCCCAGTGCAGAAAATAATGTACCATTCTGCATTAAGAATTATATTTCAACAATGTAGTAATAACACACTTTTTATTAGAGTGATAAAAATATCACTTATTGCTTAACATAAATAAAGATGACAGGTTATACAAAAGAGAGAAGGAAAGTAGGGGGAAAATATGAAAAAGAGGTTTACAAGAATCACAATCTGCTCTTCAGTATCACCCTACAGCACTTTCTTTGTGTGTCACCAATTTTAAAAAGGATTAAAAATCATGTCATCTCATACATCTTATGGGTGTTTCTGAGATTACAAAACAAATAAAAAGAATGGAATATTCTCATTGTATTTTTTTTTGCTTGCAAGTGACCTTAGAACTCATAAATTTAAAAACTGTAGAAATACATTTTAATTGAATCTTTTATACAGTAAAAAACAGCCAAACGCTCTTAGCATCAAAAGACGGCAACATCTACTTCAAGGCCAAATTTACTGAGTTAGCTTACACTAAATAATGAAAACCATAATGTGAAAATTCTTTGTCTTTAAAGGATAACAAATACAAATCACAAGTCAAAATGATAACTAAAACCAATTCCTTTC
Organism: Phaethon lepturus; assembly: GCF_000687285.1. Lineage (NCBI taxonomy): Eukaryota > Metazoa > Chordata > Aves > Phaethontiformes > Phaethontidae > Phaethon > Phaethon lepturus. The sequence goes on along the minus strand of NW_010542519.1, from coordinate 44,122 downwards.
TTAACATGACAAAATCAGTAAAAGAACTAAGTGCTCCTCAAATTTATATGTCCTGCGTACACCGGGTGGGTCAATACCAGGTATACAATTTATTTCATGCTATGAGTGCAGAAAGTAAGGTTGAACAGCACCTGTGAGCTGCTCAGTGGTCCCAATAAATATTTCATCTACATTCAACAGGGACTATACGAAATGGCAAAATTGCAAGTCCTACTAATTGCTACTTATCCATCAACCCCTTGTGAAAGTTGTTAATCCAAACTGATAGTCCACAACAAGAAATAATGTAAAAAAAGTTTCTGGGCTATTCTTTATTTGTAGACATATCTTCTTTAAAATCACAGTGAGGAGGAAAATATACATACTTGACTATGTTCTTTAGACTTAACTCACTACAGTGTGTCCTTTGTGGATCATAAGACCAACCAATGGAAGAGATGAAGTGCTATAAAGATCTTATCTTAAAAGCAGGCAGCTCTTCCCTGACAGGATGGCAGCAGGTCATTTTAAGGGTACAGAGTGAGAAAGATGCACAGATGTCAGAGGAAAACACTTCCATTGCCTAGAGAGCTGTGACCCACATTTAATTATAATGGCCTTGATAGATTATCAGTGGAGTAAGAGTTGCTGCAAAAGACTGCAAAACTGGTATACCTGGCCCAGACATTAGCTTTCCAGTAAGAAAAACGAGCCAAAAGGGGCTATGCATAGAAAGTTCAAATCAGTACTAAATTTGGACTCACATTATGCAACCAAGTGAAATGGGGTATTTTTCATACACTCAGGCAAATGTCATAGCAGGGAAAAAGAGATGCTGACCAGGATGTGAATGAAGCCAAGTCACTCTTCCAGAGAACTCTCCAAAAACGACTTCGTAAGAAGGATTCCAGTTTTCAAATACATATGTTACCAAAAGAGGCTAAAAAATTGAGTTAAATTGGTTGATCTAAAGTAAGCTCTGTAGGCTAAGTATCCTGCCAGCATACTGGAAGTATGACAAATGCATCTTTGCCTCTTCTAGTGTTCATACACATGGGTGATTCAGATTCTGCTGCCTATATACCAGTTCTGAGAGATGCAGACATGATACCTGGGGTGGGACAGGGGTCATCAGTTATTGACACTGGACAGAATGTGTGCTAAAAAGGCTGGATGCACAGAGCAGATACTGTTTGCCATAATCTCACCAAGGCCCCACAAAGCAACATGCTCCCTTCCCCATTTTTAGACACCAAAGATACTTTGCACTTCACTCCAAAAAATTGAGTGTGAGATGCACAACAGCAGATTCTAATCAAGTATTAGGTAATAAAGACAAATACAGGGTACTAATGTCCATTTATGTGAATACAGCACAGAATGAACTACAGAAATGTAATTACATTCAACTTCAGGGACATTGTTCAGCTATTAATCCCATCTGTATAAATAATTGGAAGTGTAATCTAAAACAACATTATTTGTCCTTATAATTTTTCAGCTTTTGAAAATGCCAAATTTAAGCAAAAGTCACAATAGCCTTTTTTATTCATTACTCAGGGTGCCATTCTGGATCCATGCCAACCTGTTAAACCCCAGATACCACATCTGAATAAGATGGGACATTTTTCATATACTTAAGCAAACGACACAATGAAAGAAAGAGATGTTGACCAGGTTGTGAATGAGGCTGAGTCATCCTTCCAAAGAACTCTCCAAACACCACTTTAAGTCTAACCACTTCAACAACTTCAACATAAACTATGTTCTCTTTGAAATAAGAATCTCAACAACGTATCATAAGATCAGATCAACTTTCTACATCAGCTAAGAAGAATGATACAGAAGTAAAATAAGAGCAGCTTGCCACAAGTATTTATTGGGAGAAAGCAGGTATATTATGGTTAGCACAGTAGAAATGTGAATCTCCACTCATTTATGTCTCAATTTATTTTGTCCTTCTTACTGTAACTATAACTGGGAGGAAAGAAAGATACTGCAAAGACTACAGAATAAACTGGAGATTAAATACAAAAAACCTAGCACAAGTACTGACTGTAGTCTAGCTGACACTACATATATATATATATTCCCTAGTGCTACAGCGATATCAACAATTAGAATAACTTGCCTTAAAATCTGAAAATCATGAGTATCATGATCATACAGGCTGAAAGCAAAATCTCTTTGGCCTTGGGTTATTTCTTTGTTGATATAAGTATCATTTAACTTTATAAAGATATTTCTTTCATATTTGTTTATTGATACTGGAATATTTTCATGTGAACCCATGTGATCAAACAGTTTTTCAGTTGGACACTATGGAACTGGTTTATATTTTAAAGCATTCACATTGCGTTTGGAAAAAAGAGTGCCTGCTTTGCTTTTAAGAATCCCTTCAAAAATACTTCTTTGGATCTTTACTGAATTCTGATGCATTTTATCTGTCTTAACAAGATAATGAGTATGAATCCCGCTCCATTATCTGTGGTTAAAAAAGCACTTAAATATATACTTAGATTTATTTCTGTTCTGTGCAATGGTTAAACCAATGTAGGTCCCTTCCAACTGAAAATATTCTACTCTATTCCAAGTCTCATTGTCTTCAATAAGAATTTATGTGAATCAAATTAAGCACGTCCTTAAGTTCATCTGAGTAAGGACGCTTTTATTCATCGGGGTTGAAATGCTGCCACTTTCAAACACTACTTGATCACAAGAACATCTTCCTCTGTATCTTAACACCATAAGGTTTTCTAATGTCTCTATGCACTAAGTGTGGGGAATACATACACACACACAGAGTCCTTATGTCTTTTACTTGTCGAGTGACTTAGGGTGAGGTCAGAAGTCATTTTCTCTATCCATAAACTTGAATAAGCTAAATATTTTTTTTCAGTTACTAATTTTCAGGATCACAGTGGCCAAATAGGAAATAGAGGCATCCAAAAAACAAGTTGTAGCTCTTGAGAACATACTCTCACTAAGAGTAGCACTCCTAGAAGTGCTCATACAAGTGTACAAACTAGTTCCAACAGAAGAAAAAGCACATGTTGTTGTCAGTGTTACACTCAACTTTTGGTAAACCAAGCAAACATACGCATGGACAATCTTACCCACATGTTAAAACTTCCCAATATTAAGGCAGTACACCAGAACAAGTGTAAGCATAAGAATATGAACATTGCCAGAACTGACACATACACACTCCAGGACTGACAGCACCAACCAGACATCCAGAAAATAGGTAAAGAACTTTCAGAAAAGTTTGTAGTACTTTGGACCAAGTCAGCCTGGCTTAAGGACCAAGCAGTATCTAAACAATCCAGCACCAAAGCACTTTTGCTTAGCCCTGGTATTACACAAAGAAATTAGATCTGAAAATGGATCTTAAATCTTAAAAATGCTATAAATCATTGATCAAAAAATTAGGAATTATATGTTTTTCAATTAACTTTTGATAGATGTCAGTTCCATGTAATACTCATTTTTTATTTACCATACACACAGATACCATTACATACAAAAAACTCTACCATCACTGCATTGAAAGACTTCAATAACCTTACTTCAAAACTGATTTTTAAGAAGTCTCTAATTCAGCCATTTAAAAAAATACACTCCAGGCTGAAACCCCACATTCAGAAGTTTTAGTCCACAAGCATTCTTTCAGTTTAATTTGGTTTAAATTAGAGTCTTTTCAAGCTATAAAGTTGTCAAACAAAAGCTCTATGGTTTTACTCTTCAGAAAAATGTTCTTGTTACTCAAAAATAGCTTTGAATTTCCCTACTCTATTTGATTTTTAATTGAATGAATGTAACTAAACTTTATGTGATATTTTATGTTAATTTAACCCTCAAGCACTCTCAGTGAAATGAAACCAGGCTATACCAGTCAATGGCAAATGCAGTCTAAAGACTGATGTAGATTAAGAAACTAATACTGTTGAACATACTTGCTACTCTTCTACAAAGACATCCAGTATTGTTCAGTGTGTATAGATACATTACTCCAAAAATATTTATGTTTTTTTCCAGCTATGTGATTTTCTTCACCTCAGCAGTCTCCTCCATTTTCTGCTCCAATTTCAATGGACAGTAGTTGTTTCTGCCTGACATCACTTCCACATACCTCTCTGCCATACTGTTTATGGTCAATCAACAAGTCCACCATGGAAATTCATAGTGTCTGAAACCATTAGGTTATCTTATTCTGAAGATCAAACTCTTTACAACTTGGAGCCCAAACTCCACCTAGACAGAGAATTTTCTACAACTCTTATGTAATATGTAATACATGAACAACACCTGAAGTTAGAAAAGTCATTATTCTGTACTTGACACACAGCTCTGTCTAAGCAGCCCAGGTTTACAGCATGGAATGCTCCAGCTGGCACATGCTAGAATGCTTTAAAGCATTAGCCAATGAGTCACCTCATTTTGCCGGTTAAAAAAAAATTAGTACGTACTCTACATCACACAGAAACAAACTTTTCCTTCAGAAATCTCTCATGGTTGGGAATCTGTCAATACTGCTTAACTTTGACTGTTCTTTTTACTTTCACATATATCATTAATAGAACTTGAGGAAGCACCTGTTTTCGAAGGGATCTATATAATATACTATTTTTTGATTCCTGGCATTAAAAGAAAATCTTGAGTATTTGTGGCACTTTCATAGCCCCAGAAGAATTTCAGCTTTCTTCCCACTGGGATACGCATTATAATTCAGAACCATTTAAATTACTACTTGCAAGAACAATTGAAAGTTTAAAAAAAGTCACATAGCAAAACCATAAATTATTCATGAGACTCTTCATGTACTGAAGAAATGCTTATTCTGTGTACTGAGGCTTTGTTCTTACGATTATACTATTAAAAGTGGTACTCTTGCCGTTCAGATCTGTCTATTTTTTCTTTCTTTTTGCCTATTTTTTCCTATTTCCCCTTTCCTTCATTCTCTGTTTACTCCCAAAATAACAGTGTGTTAAAAGACACACTCAAAACCAGAGAAAGTGATTTATTTGTTCACATCTTCCAGAAGAGGTTCAGCTCCCTTTAAGTCTTCCCCCAGTAAGAGCTGTTTATCACTTACACTTTTTATAATTTTGCTTGTACTTCAGTATTTCGTTCCAATTAGGCTTGCCCCACTTCAGTTCAGGATTTATGAGTAAGAGGAAGAAACACATTTCCATCAACTTTCACAGTAGTGCAACTCAAGGAGAAATGAGCCCGACTTAGCATTGCTCCTCAAGGAGCCTACAAGGCAAAGGAACTTTCCAGCTTTCCAACTTTTTTTCTCTATGTGGAATTCTGGTTTATACATCACTATAAATAGTCAACAATATGGATTTACCGGCATCCTTCAAAGAGTGACTTGCAAGCCTCATTTCACAGTTAGTTCCTTTAACAAGGCAGTGTCAGTCTTGCAGACTATCCCTCAACATCTTAAATAAGTGGTATAGCAGCATATAATACATAACTATCAGTCTACTAAATTTGTCTCACGAGAACTTCAAAAGCAGATAGAGAGCAACACTTCATCTGAAATGGAACGGGGTATTAGATAAGGCAGGGCAAGGGAAAAAGAAATTTTCCTGGTTTAAAGGTCTCATCCGTACACACAATCAGCAGTTTTAAATGTATTTTATAATCGCATGCATGCTTCAAGATTCTAATAGGCTACAAACCAAACTCTCACTAACCACCTCTTAATCATGTCCTAGTATGTCAATGGGATAATAATATAATCTCCAATCAAGTGGTTACTTCAAGTTGTCCTAGTTATGCAGAGGCTTCTGAGAAAACATTTTGGCCATACATCATTAATTCTGATGTAACCAATAAAATTAATTATGTTTTGTTTGTTTGTTTTTATTTCTCACAAAAAACACAGCTGCCTAATTATATGTCCATTATGCACCTCCACAGCATTCTGTCCACTTATTTTTTGGCAGTGCAAAAGGCAGTAAGATGTCATAAGTGAAAAGAACTGATGTAATAAGAGTTATCATTCATACTTTATCTAGATCAGATATGTAAACCTCATTCCCTTGCTCCTTCCTGTACATCTGGACCATATTCTCTTCATTAACTGAAAGAAACCTAGCTATATGTTCCCATTATTCAATAAACAGAAATGGAAGTGCCAAATTCTTGAGTTCGATGACCTCATCAGAGGTCAGCTGACAAACTGGATCTACTCACTTCCATTTACAGATATTTCTTGCTTTCTACTTGTGTTTTTTAGTGTAACAAAAAAATCCTTTTCACTTAGCCAATCTTCATTATTGTTTCCAAAGTCTGCTCTATGTAGCTTTATTTGATGCTACTATGACAAGTTCTCAAAAGCAGTGGACAGAATCATAAATCTTCCATTCTCCTGTTTAAATACCCAGATTTTTGCAGGATGCCATAGAAACCTGGCAAATCAGAGCAATACAATTCCCCACTTTAAAACTTATCCGTAATGATACAAGAAATCATACACTTAGTCAAATGCCTGAAAAATATTTTAGTCTGAAGGGAGGATGAAAAGGAACTGACTTGTAAGTCCAGATGCCAGAATCCCATAACCAAAAGCAAGCAATGCAGTTCATTAAGTACTAAAATAAATATAACTTAAATGATTACTTCTGATATTCTGCAGTAACACCAGACACTTGATCACAATTTCATTGAGAAAAAAATCAGAATGTACTGAAAGAAGAAACAGAAAAACAAGCAAATTTGAATTTTTTCTGTTCATAGCTATGAAAACACCTCTGTTTTGACTAGACATAGGAGTACATACTTCTCTTTGTAGGACAAAAGGTGCTTCTGCTTAAACAGTGCAGTGTCAATAATTATGACAGCAGTTTAATTTAGTTTTATTCTGTATCGGTTCTTTTATTTTTATATAAACTAACTTGACTGAGCAAAACCACATCCTTCTTGCACATCAGGATGAAAACCTAAGGTTTTCAAGCTATGTAAATGTCCCTACTGCAAAACCTTGCCTAAAATGATGTTCCACTTTTAAATCACAAGTAATCTGAGATGGCAATTCTTAGCTACTCTCCACTGCATTTCCCGTGTTTCTTTTTGGTCAAAACTTACTCTTCAGAATACTATCACATTGCACCTCCAAAACAAATCTGTATCACACTGATTGTTAAGCCTTCACATAGACATTTGAAGGAGGGTCTGAGGCAGAATTACCTAATACAATACATTCTTAAAACACAAAATCTCTTACAAGCATACATAGCTAAGAAAAATTTTCAGATGAAAAATCTGTTTGTCTCTTGATGCAAACTGGTCATGGTGTGTACCATGCCTGTAAATCAAATTAGCAAATTTAACAAACAACAGTTGGCAGGAAATGTACAGTACTCCTGCCCCTGGGCTGCTGTCCTGTAAAATAAAACAATGATTTATTAAATACATTTAACCTACATGAGAGCAGTCATAACAGCCCCTCTGCAGGTTCAATACACTTTTTTTTAAGAGATTATTTGCTCTTTGGGTATAGAATAAGTACTGCCCATATAAGATGAACACAAAATATACAGTTACTAAGCCTTGATGTTTTATTAATGGACAGAAAATACAACCGCTAAAAACTATTATTTAAAAACCAGAGCAATCAAAGAACATCTACAGTGCAGGTTACACTTGCTTGTTCTGTCTCCACCATTCTATTAAAATAGTCACTATTGCCTTGATTCACCAAGTTACTTAAGCATATGTCTAATTTTAAGAACATGAATAATCCCCTGAAGTCAAATGACTACTCACTCAATTAAAGTTAGACATATGCTTAAGTACCTTGATGAATTGAAGCCTGTAATTGCCTGCAGTTGTTTTTGCCAATTTTGCTGCAAGTAAAAAAACAGAGTTTTGCCAGTGAAAATGTGATACCTTAATGCTTTTATCACTGCAGAAATTAATTTTATTTAACCTTTTTTTCTTTTCTTTCAAGTTTGTTTTTCCCACTCTAGGCAAAGAGTTCGAAGTACAATAACGAAAACATTTTAAATGTAAAATAAATGTGAAGGTTTGGTTTCTCTTCCATTCATTTACAGAAAATCTTTGCTGAAGTATGAAGTGTAAAACTTGGAAAAGACATAGGAGACTCACTGCTTCAAGTAGCTGATACTGAATTTATTGGGCAGAGTCATAAATTGAAAGAGCACAATGATGGATGAAATTAATACAAAAAGAAGCTTCACTTCAGAAGAGTTTTCCAAGATAGGAAGCTCTGCAGTGCTTGCAAGAATTAGGGTCCACGGCTTACTGCAGCACCCTGTGAAGCCTACAGGAAGATTTACATCAAATTTTGGTAGGTGGATTGAACTGTTACTCACAAACTATCAGCTTCCCCTTGTTTGGAAGAAACCACATACTTGGCAATACCTGATAAAAGTTGTTATTTTTTAATGGTTCCTAAAAAATAGGATAAGAAATAAAAAGGAAGGGGAAGGACTAAGAAAAAGAAATATCTGTATTTATAAACAGAATGAAATCCTTGTAAAGTATGTTCCTTAGATCTATTAAGACCTTTATAAACATACTATTAAAAACACAGCAACTCTAAACAATTTATAACATCACAATTCACAGCCTTCCTGCCTGATCTAAGACTAAGGCAGAAAACGACTGCTGTTCTACGCTAGGGCTTAAATAACTTGCACAAGAAAGCTACAATTACCAGCAGCCAACAGGTGAGAACCAAGCATCGCTTGTTATGCATTCTAAAAAGTCAGTATTCAAGAATTTGCCAAGACCAGATTTTGCTGGTAGAGCAATACTGTCGGTGATAAAGAACTGCATAGATAACTTGTTAAAAATGCCCACAAAGAATAAATAAAAAAGCATAAACTCAGAGAGTTTGAGGGATTCTGGTCCCTTACTTTCTGGAAAATATCCTCGAGTAACACTGTGCTAGGCTTACACCTGTAAACTACAAACACACATAGCAATGCTAGCCTACAAGTTTCTTCTCTCAGAGAAGTTTTTGATTAAAAGAATTGTAAAGGTTTTTCAACTCTTCATAACACATTATTTGGACATATGCTTTTTCCTTTTCTCCCTGCAAGTCCTAACATTTCCTATATAAAGACAAACCGGGTATAGCCCAAATTTGCCCACAAGGCTTAAAAACACATAAAATATATCCAGAAGGTAACTAGTTCTACTTTTGGAATTATATCCAAAGGTTCTGAATAAAATCCCTGTGTGTGTAAAAAACATGCATCCTGCTTCCACTGAGATTACCCACCAAAAGAACTTAAAAAAAATGTGGCTTCAAAAATAATAGAAATAGCTACAAAAGTCACAGTATGGGGCATTGAAAAAAATGTTTGAAAGGGAAAAAAATGTTAACCTGACATGATATATGAAAAGGAATGACTACTACTTCCTTCAAATCGGTGTCCCAAGAACTCACCATCAGAATTCAAGTTCCCCCTCCTGAATCCCATGGGAGAAACTGGAACATGCAATGGGAGTTTTCAGGAATATAGACTTCTAAAATGAACACAATAGGGAAAAAAAGGGGGTGGGGGGAACTGTTCTCTAGTAGCTTAACCTGCTTACCCCTCTAAGATTACCTAGCAGAGGTAAATATGTTATTAATCTAACACAAGTATGACTTCACCAAGCATACATTTCAAACCATATTCCATGCTCCTGAGAATACCCTTCCACTGCAAGTCTTCCTATGTGTAGCTACATAACACACATAAAGTATTGCTCACTGCAACATACAGCCACTTAATAATTACCATTTTGGGTTAATATTCTTAAAATAGCTTTTAGAATGATAACTGGATAAATCTGTTCCACTGGATTAAAAATCTACAAAGAAATACCTATCATTTCATTGTTACTATATTAACTCACAGTTTTCCCTTGAGAAAACGAAAGAGGAAACTAACCTGATTTTCCACTTTAAACTATGTTCTCTGAGCAACTTTAGTGTAAAAATTTCTGCTAAGACAATCATTGCTTCCAATTTTCCCCTGAAGCTACGACCGTTCATGACCACAGTTTGTTACAGAGATATACTGAACTTTAAACTTTTAAGAAAATTGCCACAAACAAATCCAAATAAAGTAAGCATGCACCTGCTCCCGTACTTAATTCTTCTCTGCATTTCGTGAGGTTGTCGAGTCCTCTTGTTAAATAATAGTCTGAATCACATCCTGGTTTAAAAAAAGTAATCCACAAATAGTTCCTCAAAAATCTCCGGGTTTTTATTTCAAAAGTTTTATAACTAAACAGGGTTCAACTCCCGCAATAACTCCACAGATTGTTTCCACCCACACAAAAAAATCCCAGCATACTTACTGTACAATTTATACTCAAAATGTGTAATGCTATTTTCCAACTGAAAACAAAATCAACAGTGTGAACAAGTGTAGAGTTCATACTAACTCTAGAGAAAACGAAGTCCAATATATCTTGTCCAAACAGTAAGTGAAATCAGAAAAGCTCACAAGGAGCAGGAGGGGAAGTTCAACCTTTAACTGAACTATTACAAATGGCAAAAGTAAATTTAGGGCCTTGAGGGGGTGAGAGGAGAGAAGGATGTAAGGGTTGAAATCCTGCAGCATTTTTACAATAGCTTTTTACAATTCATTCATTTCCATATGACGAAAAGCAACTTTGCAGACAAGGCAAGAGCACCTGAAGAGGAATACAAAGATACCCTGACTATTAATTTGTCATCTTTTCATCTTCTCTTGCTCCCATTAATGAAATTGGGAGAAACAGTAAGAACATGTAAAGGGGGGGCGGGAAATCAAGCATTTTAAAACTCCTCATAGTAGCCCATCCATGATCAGAGAGAAAATCACCTTGTTTGGAACATGGTACCCTTTAGTCTAAAATATTTTCGTTAACACATTGAGTTCCAGAATCTACACTATTTCTCCGTACCCCCACATCCACACAAACAGAGCCCCAAGCAAATAATTACTTTTCCTGTTTACGTAAAATAATTATGCAGGATTTCCTGAGAACATGATTTTCAAATTAGGGAGAAACCAAACTGAAGAGTCTCTGTTTCCTTTACCACAGGAAATGTAGTGGATTTGGTTTTAAACTCAATTTATATATCAATTAAAAAGCTGGAAGTTCTTATCTGTGACTGAGTTGTGGCAACTTTTGAAAGCTGGGGAAAACAATGCTCTAACAAGTATTTAGCTGTTGAAAATATCTTTTAGAAATGTTAAATTTAATAGCTCTCTAGTGCATGTCTGGGATTTCTTTGTAATCTTCTTGAGCAATGTGTAATATTTTGGCAAAATCCCAAACCCGCTCAGTTAGTAGTAGTACAGAAAAGGAAAGGCTATAAAGTGAATTTGTTGTCTCTTCTTTTTTTATTAGTTTTAGAAACTTTAAACATAAAAGAAATCTTGCTTTACATTAACTTCACCCTGTTGCTGCATTCCAGAAATTTAGTGTAGATTTGCATGTGCTCCATATGTATCTTTCCATATCTGCCCTACCTGGCCTAAGCAATTACTGTGCATGTGCTGACCAGCTGTGAAGAAAGAGGGAGGGGGAAGGGGAAAGGGGAAACAACTGAGCTTTGGGCTTGGAAAGCAGAGCGCTGAATTTCCTGGCTTACCCTGTGGCCCACTTAATGTCTTCAGTCAGGTGACCAAAAGAGGCAAGTAAATTACACAGGAGCAGGCACTAGATGTCAAACAATAGATTATATCCACACAATATTCCAATTTCCTTTTCTGATGGCTGTAGCCTCCATGTGCATGAGCTACGTCCTAGCTAGGCAAATTTTTATGGTTGCTTCTCCACATGCTTTATTTCCAAGAGAAATGAATATGATGCTGCAGGCCATATATTCCTTCTCATTTCAGAAACTTAGTATTCTTCATTTTATTGACTTATTCATCTGAAAGGGCAATATTGGCCGCAGAATATTTCCCTTACTACTTACATGTGATGTAATGTGCTACAGCTCAATGCAGTATGACGACAATAAAATCACAATTCCATGTAGTTGCCTGAAAATGATGAATAATTTGATTTCTTATAAAATGTACTTTCTACATACCGAAAAGAGGCTTTTACAATCAATCCACTAGTTCTTCATGCTGAACTTGCATTTGCACCAAGATATGTTCTTGTAAGTAAATATCAAATATTGGCCTCATAGATGTTACAGAATTAAAGAAAAAAATGTATAATTTGCCTCCATGTTTATTCTTTGGGTTGGAAGGGACCTTTAATGGTCATCTAGTCCAACCCCCCTGCAATGAGCAGGGACATCTTCCACTAGCTCAAGTTGCTCAGAGCCCCGTCCAACCTGACCTTGATTGCTCCCAGGGATGGGGCATCTACCGCCTCGCTGGGCAACCTGTGCCAGTGGTTCAGCACCTTGACTGTGAAAAATTTCTTCCTTATAGCTAAGCTGTTCTTGCCCCCTATTCTTTTTCTGATTAGTTGTCTGAAGGCATAGCTCTTACCTGGTATTTCAAAAGTCCTATCACATGCATTGGCAGTGTTATAATTTCAGATTTTATGCTTCCCAGCTATAGCAGATTTTTAGCTCAGCAGCTCAAAAAAGCAGTTGTCTGCAATATGGGTTCATCTATTCTCCTAGTCTTTTCTACTTTAAATATTCTTTAAGAAAAAAAAAATTTAAGAAAAAAAAAATGTGTGCTAATCCCTCAACAGTAAAAAGCAGCACTGTATTAATTCACATGTGGCAAACACAGCATCTTCCCTGCCTGAGCTGAAACTGCCATCATACCATTACTCAATCACCAACTGTTGCCAGTTCCACTACAGCCACTTTCATAATGGTTCTGGAGACATTCAGTCTGCAGCATTTCTAATTCTCATTACAACTCTTTTACATATATGTTTTAAGACATCCTTGGAGTGCGGCATCAGAACAACAACTACAATGGATTTGAATAGCATTTTAAATATAGCAGATATGAGGTTTGTCTTTAACGGCCTTTCGGACATGTGAAAAGCCTGCTTACCCACTAGAAGACATGAATGCAGAGCTTGGAAGCAAGGTTATCAGAAATGTTTTTGGGGTAGGGATGTCAAGGAGAGCAGCTCTTGCTGGAATTACAGCAGATGGTACAGTGAATGATTACATTATTCCAAGCCACATATTCAAAATCACTCAGATCTCCCAAAAATTGTACGGTTTTTAAGCCAAAAGCCATGAGATGCTCTAAAACAAAAACTACCAGTGTTTTTTTGCTTTCGGGAATTTTTTGGAACTTCAGGGAGAAGCTGCCTTCCTTTCCAAGTCCTGATGAGTTGATACATTACTGATGAGTCTGGCGAGTCTGACATACATTACCGAAAAAATACCATTTACATCCGGACAATAAAGTTTCACTAAATCAAGAACAGGGTCTTGATTCCCTCAAGGAGCTGAAATCAAAGATGCAAAAAACAAATAACTGAGTAGGTTTTTATTAAAATGGCGAGCAGAAAAACACAAAGCCTAGCATGCTGCCAAGTCAACTTGGGTGATTATGTGAAGGAGTCAGCTGTCTTCCTTCTCTTTCCACCAAAGTGATTTTTGGAACTCATAATATAGGGAAAAAAAAGCGGGGGGAGGAATCAGAAGACTGGTAAGTGGACACAGAAGACATCATTTTTTTATGAATCTCATTATTACTATTATGCCACTCATGATTTTCAGGACCTGGTACACTAATTTAATGCTAGGCAAGGAGATAATCGGTACATCTGTCAATATTTAAATATTGGAAGTTCATTTCCTCGAAGTTCTATTTCATAGTAAACATGCTGTCTATCCAGTGTCTCCTTACTTAAATTCATTGCATTATTGATGAGTATTTTAAGTAAAACCTGGAACTGGCACATTCCTTAAGAGGCTATTGTTTTAACTTCTGTTTCCAGGTGAAAGTCATAAACCCAGCACAGAAGTTAATCAACAGATCTTACATGCCCTTGAAGTTATACTTAACTTCAACTTTTAAAGGATTAAATTGGATTTGAGTGATTAAGTCTTCTGAAGATGCTCAGCGCAGTAACCAATGCCATCTGAAACTAACTCATGGCCCTCTTGATTCCTATGAACATTGACAACTTCCAGGAGCAGCCCATCTGCCTAGTGTTTACAGTAAGCACTATGTTACTATTATAATTGCTTATTATCTGCTTTAAAATAATACCTACTGACTCTATTATGCACTATACAAATGTATACTCACTGAATTCATTAGCAAAGGCACAGTAGCACAGCAACGTGGCAATATACAGGTGAAACTTGGGCTATATTATGAAAAAACTGCGTTGAGAGTGTTCTTCCGAAAACCCAGTGTTTTCAAGTGTCATGACCTGCTAAGATTTCTTTTAGAATCCTTGCAGAAGAGCCTGACAAAGCTGCACACTAGGAGCTTGGGGACAAAAGTGAGATACTAGAGCTCAGAAATGTGCAAACACAGTGACTGAAATTAAAAAAAAAAAAAAAAAAAAATCAAGCAAATATGTCAGCACTTACTTTCCAGAAAGACACACATATGTCCCCCCAAAACCACCAGAGAATGGGTAGCAGCCAATATTGACTCACAAATTACGAATACATTGACTTGGATGTCTGTTTTTCCTCACCAGACTACAGTGAAGGGCAGTACCAACATAAATAAGGCCGTATGGGAAACGGTGTTACCAGCTGGTTGGATATCACCCAAAGGAGTTATGAACTATTTGTCAACATGCAAGAATAGTATCAACTATTCATGGATTATTTCAATATTCTTCTTAATAACCCAGATACTGAGAGAAGAAAGTATGTAAATCAAATTTGAAGGTGCCACAGAACTAGAAGGAACTGCAAGTACTGGACAGACTGGATAGAACTGAAAATGTTTGCAGCTAACTGGGAGATTAAGTCTGAAAGCAAAAGGGTGCAATTCAACAAGGAAAATCAACTGGGAGGTTCTAGAATTCTGCATGAGTAATTCACTCACATACGTTCATAATTCACGTACAAGAGAAAAGGATCAAAAATGTACGTGTTTCACAAACTGAACATGAATTAAACAAAGGCTTCTTTGCAACAGCAGAGTAACATTAAAGTGCCATTTCAGAACATCAGCAGAACCCTCAAGATTCATGAAATAATCTTTCTGTTGTACTTCAAGATGATAAAACTGGAGCTGGACTTATGTACTACATTTGGTTCTGGATGCCACAAACATGATGTGTTCCAAAAGGAACGGACAAAAAATAGTAATAAGTTCTAGAAAGCATGATCTCAGAGGAAAGACTAAGCAAACTGGGAATGTTTAGCCTAGACAAGACTGAGACATACCAGTCCATAAGGTCATAAAAGACTACTGAAAAGAGGAAGGAATCTGGCTTCTCTGTTAGAAAGCTTTTATTAATGTCTCATCTTACTCTTCCTAGCTGTGATTTAAATACTTCTTGCCTTGTGTGCGATGGAAATAACGAATAGACAAGCACTAAAAATGAACTGCCTGAGCAGTTGTGGAGTCGCAGAACAAGTCAGGCAAATATCTGTGAAGAGCACTACCATTAAAGACAGTCTTACATGGAGAAGGGATAGCCCCATCCAAGACTGTTTTTCTAATATTGTTCCCTGCTTGCAGCATTGAAACTAGCTCACATACTTTAAATCACACTGTTCAATGCCATGCAGTCATACCCTGAAAGACAGGAATAATTTCTTTTGAGCAGTTTATGAACAGCTTACTATTTAGAGGCCAAACAGGAGACGAGCAGAAGGAAGAGATCAGCTCTTTTACAGACAGAGGAGGGGTAGACAAAAGTGGCCTACTCAAACCACAACAGCAGGAGTCAAATCTCAAAGCAAGCATAGATAGAAATGTGATAGGAAACACAGCAGTAGAAATTCTGGAAGTAACCACTGCTCTGTTACTTGCTGCAACCTGGAAGTGGTGATTTCAAGAAACTGCTCTAGCTTGTTTTAAAAATGGATTGGGAGCACTCACCCAAAAAGCAGCATCACGTTAAATGAGATTGCAACAAGCGCCCAAACCAGAAATAATATAACTATTTTGCAAGCAAATGTAGAGCTACATTTCTGAGTTTCAGTACAATCCCTTGACCACAAATCATTTATATTATCTTCTTAAATCTGACAATGGCTTATAAGATCAATGTTCGAAGAAGCTCACACAAGATGCACAGGAAACCACTATAAAAACAACCAATATTCTCAGTTGCTTTCAGCACCTGGTACTTGAGAAAAGAAACTATTTAACTGTTTTCTCCACATTGTTACTACTCAAAACTGTTAAATGGCAGGAAATAAAATTACTGAAGAATCTCCAAGGAGTTTGAAAAGGTAACAGTGAGAAGATAGCATAATTATGCATGAGTGTTAAGAGGTATCACCAATAACGTTCTCTTAAATTAGCTACCTGATCAGATTCTTAATACATGGAAGTCTGTTCCTGCCCAAGGCTCTCCTCTTCATTTGCGGATTAAATACATCAGTAAACACTGTATGTATTAAACAAATCTCAGATTCTTTGGTGATTATGACACTCATGTGATGGTCATTTTTACTTCTTACTTATCCTCCAACTTTGACAAATTGGTGAATGTATACTGGATATGTAAAAACGGGTAAATCAGGAAAATCAAGTTAAATCCTACAATTAATTACTTCAAAACATTCACTCCTATATTTAAACCCATAAAATAAAATAAAAATACTGTAAGCTTGTACACAAAAGAGGAAGAAATTATTCATGGTTTTGTGGAAGCACTAAAACAAGATTTGAGCTCCATTGTTCTAAGCTTCAAGCTAAATTAAAATGCAGTCTCTGCCCCAATGAGCTAAGTTAATATCTTGTGTGTACTACAAAAGGCTTTGTTGCATTGCTACAACTGTTATTCATGGTCAAAACTCTAGCCACTATCATAACCACAGATGCCAAGGTTAAATTTGACAAGGTCAAAAAATTGTCTCTGTTTAGAACAGACATTATCATACAGACTAACGTTGGTATTTATAATATTTTATATTCTTTGTCTTTATGCTAGGTTTTAACCAGGTTACATAGACTCAGCTAATGCTTCCCTGCTTGAAGTCACATCAGCTTCCTATTTATTTATTATGGCAATTCCACATGACAATGTATTGTTCCAATGCAGAATCACAACTAATATTAACTAACTGCATATCAGTTGGACAGAAAATTAAAGGTTAAAAATAAAAAACAAACACAAAGTTATCTAGCAACGGATAGCTTTTCTACTACGAGAATTTAACTTCTATTCTTTACCATGGTAGCTTTCTAAAATATAAAATATAAAATACAAACTATGAAATACAAGTTGGGTCTTCCATATCCTTACGAGACAACTTTTGGAAATCTCAGGAGAAGAAAGATGATTAATGATATAAAACTAACGTGCAAAAGTTTGAAAAGTTCATTAAACCCACACATGGACATTCTCATTCGAAGTTCAAGTGCCCTAAACTTGCTGTAGCTAACATAAACCAAGATCACAGTAAGACAATTGCTTTGGCTGCTGCTACCTCAGATTCAGAGGTCACTCCAGCATTGAGTGACCTCACCTCTGCAGGTTTCACTGGACTGGGATTCATCAGTGAAGCTATTCTGTAAAATGATCCATGATGGAACAAAGCAAAAATCATGGAACATGGAACAAAGGAACCCCAAGAACCCTTTTTATAGTAAATCAAACTGAAGTTGTAGCTGGTAACTAATCAGCAAAGTCTAGGCAGAGAGCTATGTGCTGTCCTCTTACCCTGGCAGCTGAACACCTATGAAGAACGTACAGCAATGTGATGCTATTAAAAAACGAAAGTAAACTATTCTCAAGTGTCTTAACAGCATGTGAAAGCTCTTAGTGTTACTCAGAAACATGAAGATCTCACCTAAGGCACTCGTCAGATCTGGACATGCCACTTGAAGAGGTGCATAGTGGAAATCATGTCAGAGGGAAAAACAAAAAAATACAAGAAGTTTAAAGAATACAACCTTGGGGAAGACATGAATGAGCTGAGCTCATACAAACCAGCAAAGAGAACACTGTAGATGAGATCTAGGCATATTTTACATCTGTAAAAACTTGCTATAGACAATATGATGATCAACTGCCATAATGCATCACTAACTACATAGGCAAAAACCTTTTCCTAAATCCAAGCTCTATCTTCCTTATTGAAAATGGAATTATTTCTTTTCCTCCTCTCAGTGGAGACAGAGAACTAACTAAGCAAGACTCTAGCAAATATTTCAAAACTTCTGGTGAAGAGAAATTGGGACGAACATCTGTCAAAAGTATCCTAGAGATAAGTGAACAAAAGGTGAGACTGTAAACTAGACAAAACTGGTTGAGATCCCCTTGGAGATACAGATATAAGACCAATTGCTCTAGTTTAATTAGTATTATAAGAGTAAATTCCAGTCACCAAATATTGTATGTTTCAGGTATTGGTCAAGAAGTATGGTTTTGTCAAAACAGAGAACTGCTTTTAAAAATAATTTCTCTCTTGCCTTCATCCTTACTACTCTCAATGCAATTGAATTAAAATCTTGTAGAGAAAGTGCTGCTTATCTTAAAAAGTAAGCAAATCAAAACCATTTTGGTAATAATAGGGGTTTAATTATAGACAAAGCCTGAGATTATCTTACTCAGTCTTTTTACCATCAAGTTTTATTAGTGAGAGTATTGGTAAAAACAATGCAACATTATATCTGAATGTAGCAAAGAGCATGAGAAATAACATTAAAAAGCACTGCAATGTAAAGTTTCTTTTCATGAGTACATGTAGCATTTAAAACTTCAATGTTTTAGTAAGGCAATGGGACTGAGACTTCTTAAGTATTTATGTCACTGGAAAATAGAACAGAAGCTCTCTCAGAAATGCTACGCTTCCGATTAAATTCCCAGAGGCTGCCTGCGTACTGGAGGACCACAGTTGTTACTCCAGTGGGGCTAAGCTTATTGTAGCAGTAATGCAATGTTTTTAGAGGAAAGAATATAGACCATGCCTAATTTATTAGTATACATCAGTACTTGGAAATGAACTTAATTACCAAATTTGCATGACATGTCAGCTCGCTGTGAAAAGAAGGGGTCACCCTGCAAAGTAGCAATCAGGTTCTACACTAAATCTTTATGAAGAGTGGTCAATACCAAACACATCTAGAGATGCCAAACAAGCTTCATAAACGCCACTCACACATTGACCCGCTCTGTGAAGATCCTTACAGGGTATCGTAAGCTCTCCCATCAAAAAAATGAGAATAGATGTGATTTACATAGCAACTCCATTCATTAAACTACCTCTGGATAGTCATGTTTCAGAGTTTCATGTTGACAAAGCACAGATCTCAAACAGATGCATTAAATGTGAGCAAAAATGCAATTCACATGATGAGAGAAAGAAGAATGTTGCAATGAGATGTGGGGAACAAGCATTTTTCTATGGAAATAAATGCTATGTGAGTGTTTTACATTCTTGAGGACAATAGACAAAAGAGTGAAACAAATTCAAACACGGTTATGTTTCTGATGGCAGATGGTTCCCTTTTAGCTAACAGTGGTAAAGGTTCTTAATCAGGTCTACAAGCACAGTGAACCTTCACATTGTTGAAAAGGGAGCATCACTCCATTAGAAGCAAGTTCATAAGCAAGTGTTAATCCCCATGCAATGTAGCATTTATCATTTTTCATGCAAGTGCTCATTCCAAGAGGATTATCACTTCCCCATCCTGCCCTCTGGCTGACTACACAGGGCAGAGAAATTCTTTATTCCATATGGAAGGGGAGAGGGAAGTTGGAGGAAGCTGTGATCTCCAGCTTCCAGTTTTGCTGTAGCTACTCCAAGATGAAAGTGGGAAAGAGCACAGGCCAATGTTGCAGCAGTTGCTTTTCAGTGAGAGTATAGACATGGCTTCCCAGAAGCTGTCTAGCAATTAGTAACACATGTCGTACTACAAAGATGGGGGGAGGGAGGCATGGGGTGCAAGCACTCTTTGCTAATATCTGTACAGATCCTACCAACCCACTCGACTGAATGGTCAGATGCACCTTTGATTTGTCCACACACAGAGTGTTTCTTTTAGGCTTGATTAAAGAGATTCTATTTGAAATGCCTTGGATATTAATAAAGTGATACAAATCAAGTACTGTAAGCACAGTTCTACAGCTAAGATCTACGAGTATATAAACCCACTTGTGTAAGTTTATGAAATTTGAGCCACCTTTCCTAATTAGATATGGGCTTTTCTGAAGAACTGCCTTTTGAGGTGTTTACTATTAGAAAATAATGTATTTTAGGTGGAATTATATTAGTTACAGGATACTTTTGTTTTCCTTTGAGGCATAACATCCTTACCTCTATACTCATGTCTCTCCTTGCAGAAAGGTAAGACTATGTGCAGCTCACCTGGGTGCTCTTATATAACTGATCTACTCATGCAACGATGTAATTCTAGGCAAAAACATGTAAAGACAGAAGTTCTAGACTAAATGGTATGTCAAACCCATCACAGAGACAACCAGAATATTATTTTGTTACATGCCACACATACATAAAACCAAAAGCACTACATATACACAAGCAGCTAATAATGCTGATACGCTGTATCTTCCATCCTACACAGCTTAGCTACAAATACCGCAACAAAAACTAGATTACATGAATGACATCTAGTGGACATACCCGTCCATAACAGTCAACATTTTCCAACCAATCACAAGCTTCACGTAGTACGAGCAAGCACCTGAACATCAATTAAACAATGGTAAGAATTTTCCTGGGTTTTTTATTTATTCATTTTTCTGTCTTACTAAAGTTGGTATCATCATGTGGACATGTCTTAATTTGTCCTGTACCCCAAGAGTGAATATTATTCACCATAAATCACCAGATCTTCAAATTCTTAAGAAAACATAGCTTTAACAGATTGTAAACACTGCCAAAGTCCTTACTCATTTTGGTCATTTAAAGTAATTCTTTTGTGTTTCATTCCCCATTATTGACCAGAAAGAGCTGATTTGTCCTGCTCATATAATACTTTGAGCAAGGGATTGTGGTGTTTTATTAGGGTTTCTAGCTACGATGGCAATACAAATCACTATTTATATATGCAGGGTGATTATGTCAGGAGTCATTGAGTGATACTGCTGCACAAAGATTTCTGAGTTTTCTTTCAGACCGTTTAAACATGTTTCAGCTTTTGAGTGGATGCACTGTATAGTTATACAACAACTATGAAACGTATTTTCAGAAAAGGAAAAGCAAAGTTTATTCTTCTGCCCTGGATCCGATAAGCAGATTAGAGGAAAGCAGTGATCCAGTTGCAGTCAGTATTTCCTCTACAAGCCCACAGATCCTACTTTTATCCCTTTCCAACCAGCTACAATTTGAATAGCAATCTACTGATCAAAGCTCTGTTATACTGCCCTTCCTAAGAATTACAATTTGACATGAATATACAAATCTGTACTGTTCGGTAACCCTGCAACACGTCTGGAGGCTAACCATGCTGCTGTAAATAATACAAACTAGATCCCTCACCCCAGCAATGGACGAATGTGGAGGAAACAATGAACAGCATACATAAAAGACAAATATATCTACTAAATGACACTGAACATCAGCACACCTGTGTTCTGATCCTGGTTTTGTTAGAGTTCTTCTCATGTAACCACAGACAAGTGACAGACTAATAATCTTAATGTACACCCAGATTAAATGAGTGTAAATACATATATAAGTTCAAACATATATAAGTACATATATAAAAATGTTTTATGACAGACGCAAAATAATCTGTGACATTTCCCAGAAGATAAAAAATGAGACAGTCTCAACTATCACCTATCATTCCTATCAACAGTAATTGTGATTATCCATATTTGTTTTGCAAATTCAAAGTATAACACACGAATTATCTTGCAGGCATTGTTTAAAGTAGAAAGGTGCAGGATGATTTCCTTCAGGAGTAAAAAAAAGTATCAGGTTTTAAATTAAAAATGCATTTCTTTTCCATCTGAAAAGTTCCTGTGCACAGGTAAGAAGCTGTATTCACCTATTATACGTGAATACAAGGTCAGCTTCTTTAAAGTGCTGTCTCTGTGACAGGATAGGATATATATGAATGAAGTTATAACTACATCTCATATTATACACTGAGCATGTATCTAAAACTGCCTAAGGCAAACCTACTGATTTGGTTTCCAGACAGCTGCTCTGCCCAGGAGAGAGGCTTGACAACTTGCTGAAGAATGATCATCAGAAAGGTATCAATATAATGTTGTCAGGTTTGAATAACTAGAATTTATTCCTCAAAAAGGGGCAGCTTTCCACACAGATTCACACAGATGATTAGTATACCTTTTCATTGACTAAAATGGCAAGAACCCCTACTCCAGCACTTCACCAAGCAGAGCACTAACTGTCATCCCTTATAATCACAATAACACCAAAGCATTTGTGCAGTCAGTAGTTAATCTAGTCATACCACAGTAAGATGCTTCTGAAGAGTCTAGTAAGGAAATCTAGAAGTGGAAACTTGTCCAAAAAGAAAGAAAGAAAAAATAACCCACAAATGATATCCTTGTTTTCCAGAATCCAGGATGACACAGGCCTTTCTGGCTTCTCTCTTTCCTGTGCCTTGTAAGATAAAGATAGAAAGGAAGTAGCTAATTAAAAAAACAAACCTGTAGGTAAGTAGTTCAAGGAGATACACTAGGCCACTGAAGTATCTAGGAATTTGGGTATTCATCATATGAGTCAAAACATGCATCTTGAGGATGGCCAAACTGTTCTGTGGAAATTGAAACCATACAGTGTGAGAGCACACATTTTGCTGCTCGAAAGCACAAAGCTGCTATACAGTCCATCTGCGAATACATTTAATTTTCATGTCAAATGGGCAATATTTCCAGCAGTGATATTTCATTGCTCAGAACAACAGTATAGGACAATGGACTCCCAGGGGAGTCTAAATAGTCCAGGTGAGTATTGTGTAGATGACTTTCACAGACTAAAAAGGGTCATCTTGCATTTCCTGAATCTAGAACTCTTCCCAAAAACCCTGTATTGTATTTCTTTCCTATGCATAAGTTCCATCTTCTCCTAGATTGAGCCATTACAGAGCACAAAGATTTTCTTCCATAACATCCATTTTGGACTTTTTTAAGAAGGAGAGTTTCATGCACAAAAGAAAACTTTGCAAACAATCCAAGTTCTAGTCTTTGTTGATTTTTTTTCCAAGACACATTAACTGCAGAAGTATCCCAATAAAACCACATAACGACAGAAAAGAAAATGACTACACATCACAATTCTTGTGTGGAATAAGCAGTTTGAAGTTTCTGAACGATTGATATTATTCTGTTTCTTTCCACTGGAAGAAAAAAAAAAAAGAAAAAAGAAAAAAGAAAAAGAAAGAGTAATGAAAAGTTCTGTGAGATTCTCCAGAGCTGAGTTAGGAAAGTTGGTGCACATTGTGCCTCTGTATGAAAAGCATCTCTGCCAGATGAATCAGGTAAGAACGAACTTACTGTATTTCTCTGTTCCAGTGATGAGACACAAGCAACATGAGCAGGATTTTCTAAGACTCCTGGACAGGATGAAATTCCACAAGCAAAAAGTATGCAATGTAGATGCTACTAGGTAAAATCTTCCTGCTACCTCATACCTTTCACTTCCTTGTGAGCTTATACTTTGGTTTTCATAACACATTTCAACTGCAAGGCCTTTGGCAGACAGACAGTTTCCTCATATGAAGGAAATTTTATGCCTAGCACAAGAAGTTGTTGATGCTTAAAGAATCTAAGTGATGCTCTAACATAAAAAATATTAATGTTGAGTCTGATGAGTTATGACAATGCACAGGTCAATCAACAGAAAAGATAATTGAGTAAAATTTCTTTCCTGTCCTGTGGATTCAACTTTTGTACAGAATGGTTGTGCCTTTTGCATATTCTGAAAATATATTGAAATATATTTGAGAAGACCCTGTGAAGTCTTAGGACCAAATCTGGAACAGAAATAATATGATCTTCGGGGGTGGGGAGGGAATACCTTTAAGAGCTTGGTTTCTCAGTTTTTAAAGAGACTTTCATCATCATGGCCTGACAGAAAACAGCTCTATACCTTTTGATGAAAGCTTGCCTCTGAAAGTGCTGCCCAGTTGTCCGGGCATCTGATGGCAAGGTGAGAAGGAAACTCCCTGTAAACACACAGGTTACAATAGACTTTCTCAGGAGAATGAATATCCATTCTGAGTGGGCCAATTGGAAGGTGAAAAAGTGAATGTCTAGATCTACCACACATGGTACAGGCAAGATAGCTACACTGCTGAGTCCACAAGAACGAGGGAAGACCTTATCACTCCAAATGAAAGACAGTAATACAACTTTGCTTTTCAGCACAATTATGTAAACCGGATGCTTTTAAGCCCCTGATTTCCTCTGGATAATCATGGAGCAGCTGTAACTAAACAAGGTGTCTCATTATAGAAGCTTGTTTAAAAAAATTGCACTAATTACATTTAAGATACAGCCCAGAACTTAAGGTTTGTGTTTTAACACCTGAAACCGAGAAATTGGGATCCGATGAGATGTCACAGGAATGACCTATTCAAACTGCATCACTGATTAAAAAGCAGATATGCTCAAAGTAGGTAATTTCCCATGAAAGGTTCAGCACTCAAAAAAGTACTTCTGATTTTGGTTGATTAGAATCTAGAGTTCTTCATCTTTGTGGCACATTGCAAAGTTCACCTCCATTGAAAACCTATGGTAAACCTTTACAGACAGCTTTACAGGAACACTGAAACACATTGAACACACAAAAGCAGTTCAAATCCTTTCCTCTGGGTTCTGGTGATGAGCACACAGAACTGAAAACCCAGACATTTCAGATGATCATGCCACAAAGTCAGCACATTATCAGCAAATGAGGAAAACCTTAAAAGAGTATGAAAGTCTTTGTACACCAAGCTTCTTTGAAACAAAAGAAATTATTTGTAAAAATTACCACTGTGATAGTCACATATTAGTTTAGTAACCAAAAGACATTATATTCAATAACTAGGATGAGGGATGAAAGTCAGGTTTCAGAGTTCTGTTCTAAACTATATTACAAATGAGCTATGGAAGCAACTATAAAAGCAACAGTGAGGGTTAATTCAAGTTTCTGAAGAGCTTTGCAGTCTAAGTATAGCTTGTGTTAGTAAAGCAAAAAATAAACTCTAGAAAGCATAATATACTTACAGTTATAATCAGAATTATAACCATGCTAGCTGATGGAATGTTAACAGATGAGCCATAAACACACAGACATACAACTCCACCCACAGTAAATTCATCCTAATTACTAGTTTATGAACAAGAAAATTCAGATTAAAATTGTTTATAATACTGAGGTAATATTTCTAATATCTACTACAGAAACAGCATACAGAAACACAGGAACCATAGTTTAGATAAGATTTTTTTAAAAAAATAGTTATTTACATATTGACTAATCTAGATTAAACCAGAAGATAGCTAAAACAATCTCCTCAAATTTTGTATATCTAGAGAGCTGTCTATAAAAAAAGAAACAAAGGAAACTCAATGTATGCTTTTTTTTTTTTTTCATTTTGACTGTGGAAAAACAAACGCAAACGGACATAAAAGAACGCATGTTTCAGTTAATCACACAAATGCAGTATGGTGAAAGATAAAATGTTTTGTTTAGTCAGGTTTTTGGGTTTGCTTATACAAACCTCAGACACTTCAGATCTGTTTTATACTTTCAGCATACCAAAGTTCAAAAAGGGTTGCACCAGAAGGTCACATCACAGAAACACAGCAGAATGTAATTACTTGTGTAGCGGATGCCTGGTTACATTGAGTCATGCAGAGCCGGTTCTAGAAAACACAGCCACACCGCTACACCTTGCCAACCAGAGCATGGCACATCTGTAGCTGTGCTGCACTACACCTGAAACGAGAATACTACAGGACCAAACTCATTCTTGTAGAAAGAGCTGCAACATCTCCCTATCGGCCTGAGATAGTTGGCAATCCGTTCTAGCCAATTCATAACAAGACAGTTGACTATACAGCAGTATGTATTGGGAAAAGTCTCCTAGCTTAGCAGACGTAGCTCTTACAAAAACAACTGATTTTGCTGTTGCAAAAAGCAGCAAATCTTTCAATGTTATGATCACCACCATCTTCACCACTGGGAAGACAACAGTACCTCGAATTTCCCTCACTTTCTCTAAAAAGAAAGGAGGTGGTAAAGAAACTGAGTGGTGTCTAGGTGCAGTTCTCTCAGAGGAACTGTCCCTCTCTGGATTTAAAGGAACCCGGCCATTTCCAAGTTTCTTAATTTCTTAATTTCAAGAAATCCAGGCTCTGCCTAGGTAGTTGCAAACATGATTGTTTGATTAAGTGCCAAAAATTATGAAATAAAGAAAAGATTGTTTAAATTAAACATATGCCCAAGTCTTCATAAGTTAGCATGATTTCCACCAAGAACACAAAATGATCAGCTTGAAAAGAACAAAATTGGCTTTGTTTACTGGAAGAGTTTCCCATACTAGCCAGAAGAAAGATAAAACTTGCAGTAATTTTTTTTTTTCTGTGCTTGTTTATATGATGATGTCCGTGTTATTTCAAGGAATTTCAACCCTTCATTAGATGTAGCAGACTGAGTTCCACTGCGGAGACGTGAGGTCTGGTTTTGACAGACCTTTTGCCAACCTGTTGTCTCACTAAGCCACAGTGATTTGTAGCAAAATCAATAGAAAATGACAACTATGTAGAACTCCCAGATTTTCTTGGCCATTTAGATTGTTCCTGTAGACTCACAAAACAAAAATACCAAGATTCAGAGGCAAAAGATTTCAGTTTATAGCTGGTATGGAAGTCAGGTAACCCTCAAAAAAATAAAAAGTTTCTCTGTGAGGTGAAAACCAACCAAGTCATCATCATAGCTTTAAAGTCATCCAATTTCAGCAAACACCTTTGATCTATTTCAGTGTTCTGTTACTAAGTTACTGCTGATGAAGAAATATGTGAAATACAGAAATTACAATGAACAACAGAACCTTGTCCTACCTAGACACAGACACATTACAGACTACAGCAGGTCATGGGAAACGTCAGGCAGTTCTCAATCTCTTAATACACAAAATCATGAATTCCAAGAGAAAAAAAAAAAAAAAACTAATGCTTTCTGCTTACCTGATATGGAACAATACTCCCATGAGCAGTACCCCAGCGCTTTGCTTCAATTTTGCAATTAAGGTAATTAGCTGCTACATGAGTGAGACATGCAACCTGGAAATGGAGAAAAGGTAAAGTATTCAGGAAAGCTGAAACTTCACTGACAACTTCTCTGAGATTTCTATCTATTTATATGTGCTTCAGATACATAAGTTTAAGTATTTAGGTCACAAATATGCTTTACATATTATAAATTATGCACACTTTTTTAATAGGAAAAAATCAGGCTACATCTGCATCATAGAAGTGCTTGTATACAACTCAATAAACTCAAAAAATAATACGTGTCCTATAACACCAGTAATGTTAGATAAATCTAGCATTAAACTATCCTAGGAGACAAGACAGTATGGCCATAAATATTTTGCAGAATGGTCAACTGCAGCGAAGAAAAAAAAGAAAAAAAAAATCACTGTCTTGTCCAAAGTCTAGTGGGAAGCATGATGGATTTGTGGGATAGAACTCACCATTTCCTGAACCTCAATCCCATGCTTAAATCACAAAGGCTTTTTCTCAGTTACAAGATTATCTTTCTGTTTTCTCCTATGCTTCTCGTTTTACATGTCCAAGCTATGGAAAATACTTCTGAATTCTTCAGTTCCCCACATGCTCTGTAATATTAATTAAGTGGTAGGCCTTGATAAATCATCTGCCATTAGAAGATAAGGAGAGATTTATCAAGTTATTAGTCAGACAGACAAAACTGGAAAAAGATTAATTTTCTGAAAAATATGGCACGTTAAGTTAGTAACCATAATTTGAGGGGATAAATACATACTTTGTAAGCACGAATATGTCTTAGGAAAAAGAAGTGAACATTCATGATGCAGTAATGCATGAAAATCAGTGGTTCTGTTAAAAGCAATGGCAGTTTCTTTACTCTTATTTCTTCAAGAGAATACTGTGTGTGGCTATCTCTGAAGCCAAAGTAATGCAATAAAGCACTGCAGTTCGCATGCAAAGTTATCACTAATTCACCAGACACAATACGTTTGTTTTATGCTGTTAACTAGTTGTGCCAGTAAGTGCAACTACTCACCTAAACGATAGGCCATGTGACCATTTTTTTCCAAAAATATTAATTTCCTCATATTTTTCCCCTAGATGGAAGAAACTTGCTATGATGATCCAAGTGTTTACACTGTTCTGCGCCTACTAATCAGTCTAATCTACATCAAAACATGCAGTAATTAATTCAGAGTCCACCACTGACATTCCAATACGTGAATGATATCAGAACTTCTAGAAAAAGAATGCCATTTCCTTTTCTTCTCCTTTCTCCATATATGCTGAAAAGGCAGTGTAAATGTGTCACACTCACATTTAAAGCAAATATTTAACTGTAAATCATGGATACAGTGATTTAGTCCAGCAGAAAACTTAGGATAATATACAGCAAATAAGAATTTAACTGCTGCCAAAAACTACATCCATATATACTAACTACAAATATAATGCCTTATTGCTGAGTACTGTTGGAAAACTCTTTGTAGTTGGATTTCAGCTGCAGCTTATTATAGCCCTGTGTCACTTCACTCAGCTAAAATGTTGAACAATGTCTAGTTTGTCCTTCAGTCCCCAAGAAAATCTCAGCAATTAAAGAAATGGATCTGGGAGTACGTAGAAAGAACTTTTTCTTCTGTTTGCAACTTTCCTGAGCAACACAGAATGAAATGCACCATTATTACAGAGAGAGTTTAATGAGTCACAAAAGGGTGTTATTTGTTAATAATACATAGCCTAGACCCACCGTTCCTGTCAGTTTTCAATTTGGGATCACACTTCATAGAGATATTTTTTCTACCAACACCAAATGGCTATACAATGATGATGAAATATTCATCATAAGATACACTTCTGTATTTGTGTGTAGTACTACATAGCTGCTGTATTCCACACAAATTTAACTGACAGGTGAGGTGCATGCACTACAATGAGCTTTTACTTTTAAAGACACAAGAATGCCTTCTGTGATACATGCATTTAACTTTTCACACTTCTGCAAAGAAATGCTATACCAAACTTAAGTCTGGTAAGGACATAGTGAATTAAAACTAGTGAAAGAGAAATCCGAAAATATTTATATTGAATATAATGGAGCCAAGATTTAACTTCATTAGTTTATATTCTATGCTGCAGAAATAGAGCTATGAGTTTTATAAACAAAATTCTTCACAAGAAGTTTCACAAGAAGATGTCTATCCTTAAAAAAATCTTCTTAACAGTGTTGCAAATTGCTTCAGCTTTCTCGATGAGATGAATTGAGATGAATATAATTCTTTCAATGGTGGAAAACACACACATCTAGATTTCTCCAAAGCACTCGTTCAGGTACAATAGGAAAAAAAAAATTTAAAACGTAATACTCACTAGATACTGGAATTACACCATCAAAGTTTCTGCTTAAAGACTTGTTTCAGTAGCAATAGACAGCAAATGCCAGGGAAGTCAGAAACTTAAAGACAGCAATTTTGGAACTAAAAGTTGCTTAGACTACATCAAGGCCTCAGTTCAACATGATACTTAGCCTGAAGAATAATTTCATTTCAGTCAATGTACCAATCACTTGAATGCATATGCCTACGTATCATGCTGAGACTGGTTTACTTCTTATAGTTTTTTCAATAAATCATGAATGAAAAAGGGTTTTGGTACCCTTTGATTTCCTTCTCTGAATCAGATGCGTTGTTCATAGTCAAATCAGCCAACCAAAAAGAATTAATAGTCGTAGTATCATCATCATACAAATATACTTATATTGACCACATCAAAGTAAGTATTTCAGTTCTTTGTGTTTTATGTATAAACACACTTAATTGAGTGAAGTCTGCGGCCTTTTGCCCCTTTCATAATAAATCTCTGACAAATTCAGCAGACTTAAAGGATAATTCCATTTCTACTGTCCCATGAAACTGTTATAGACAGTCCTAAGACTACCATGCTTTTCCCTTTCCTCTCTTCCTGGCTCAGTTCATTCTCTCTCCTCTCTCCAAAGATTTACTCTCAATAAAAAGACATTATCAAAAAAAGCTTTCCGCATATACATTTTATGCCCTTAATAAAGAACACAAAGAATTTATCTACCTATACCTTACAGTTGTTAAGCATTAAAAAAAAGGTACCCCAACTAAACACTTCTATGACATTATATCCCCTAGAAAAAATGTTTTTAACAAAATAAGCCTATTTCTCCAAATTCCCCTGTAATTCAAGACTCAGTTAGGACCTCACTGCTAGAGACACTTCTTGAAGTCGGAATATCTGTAGTACAATCAATCTCTCAAACTGAAGTTTGGGTACATCTGTATTACATATTCAGTTAAGTATTTTTAAATCTATATTTTAAACTGCTTTCCTGAAACCTTATAGACCCATTTCTTTTCATCTTTCATTAAGAACTATTCCTTGAAAGTAACCTTTGGAATTGTAACATTAAAGCAGATGTAATACAATGATACAGACACCTCTGTATTAATTTGCTTGCAGAGACATCTATGCGCTGTAAATACGTATTATCAAGTATCTACAGGTAGGCGTTTCTTTATTTCACACCAATAAAGAGAACACGCACTTCAACATTCCTCTTTGATATTACTGTTGACGGCCAAATCACATATTTGCGTTGCATACTTAAAGCAGAACAAAAAGAGAGCTGCATTAAGGTCTGAAAAGTTATGCTCAGTTTATGATGGAATCAGACAGATGGGAAACAAGATATTAAAAGCCACAAGGTGAGCAGACAAAGAAAGGAGACAGAATTTCAAAAGATTTTTTTCAAGATAGCACATCAAACATAATTTATTACAATGAGTTCACTGAGTCAATCAATCATTTACATGCGAGTTCAACAAGTGTATATGAATAACAAAAGACGACAGGTAACTGGAAAGAGGAGAAAATAACACTTTAATTATATTCTTTACTTTCTTCTCCCTCCAATTTTGTGTCCACTTTCCTGCCACATATCTTAACAAGGCTTGACTCATTGCCAAGTTAATTTTTTTTTCACATTCTTTGTTTACTTTTTCTTAAAGTAGGCACGTAGACTGTCTTTTAGGAACTTGGAGACACAGGCGTTTTACAGCAGCACAGATAACATTTTATGCTATACTATTGAACTAGTAATCCAATTATTTATAACTTTGTAGAAAAATCATCCTGGAAAATTTCAGTGCTTTCTGTTGTGGAAAGGCCAATTATCTTCCATTTACACCTTTTCCATACTTCTGGTGACATGAAAAAAGATCTTTGCATGAGAAAAATTTGAACATAAGGCCACAATACTCATTTGGTGTACACTAACAAAGCTCTCTTAAAATCACTGAACCTATACTGGTATTTACCTAATGACTGATTTTATGGTTTTACATGTTTTGCCCTTTCCATGTTGCAATAAATAGTTTGACACTAATAAATCAACATTCAAGTTTGATTTAAGTTTGCTTTTGCAGTTACCCCCCGTCGCCCTTCTCATTTGTATATCTGTATTGAAGCTGCTTCCATGGACGTGTGCATGGGGTGACCCTCGGCTCTTCCTTCTTGAGTGGTTTTTTTCATTTAAAAAAAAACATCAAAATCAAAAACCTCTACCAAGAAAACCCCATTCCATTTAGAAGAAAACCCCACTCGTCCAGTTGAAGTCCGATTACATTTAGCCACAAGACTTAATGAAAGTAGAAATAAGTTCTTTACTAGTCTGCAATCACCTCACTGCTGCCCTAGACAGTGCACGCATGTTTTATGTTACATCCTAAGCATTGATCCAACTGGTTCAGGACATGGCACCACACCACAATGAATGGTGCTGTTCTAACAGTTTTTAGGCAGGCAACAATGTGTTTCAAATCCCTGCAAGAATGAACTGGGCAGCACGAACCACAGCCTTGCACAGAGGCAAGAAATCTGCCACAATTCAAGGCAGCCCATTCCACAGGAGCCCAGCAGGAAGCCACAGCCGTCCCAGAAGCTGTCAACGAACATCACCTTATGTCTGGGCACATAAGGGCCTCGCATCTAACCTGGAGTTGAGAGCTCTGTGGGAGCTAAAAATCAGCTCAAGAATGCCATACAGCCATTGCGTATGGCCAGGCACACATCCCCACCTGCAAGTACACAGCAAAGCCACTGCCCACAACGAAGCAAGAATTTACAAATTCATTAATGGTGTCCCTACATCTGTGCAGGGCAGCAGATATGACCTTATCCTGAATTCACAACTGTTGTCCCATAATCTCTCTCCACATTTTTTCCCTCCCCTTCAAGAGCCAGCAGTACTGGCTTTCAGTAGTAGCTGCTTTCAACCACTGCTTTGCAGACCAGCAAATTCCATGAATGACTTTGAAGAGGTCTGCAAAAGCTAACTAAAAAAGCAAGACTACTATCACGTAGGCCAAGGTTTACTATTAATGAGTCTACACCCACTTTAGAAAATGTCTGTGGTCACATTATGAACACTGTACTCTGGGTAAAAAGTGTTTTCTTCCCAGTGACGCTGATTTCTTTTACTGTGAACCTCTAGGAATTGATCATGAATTCATCCTTCACAAAAGAAAACTCCTGGCATTGAAGCATCAACAAATGGTATAATCCCAGCCACAAATACAATCTTGTAAAGATAAAATCAAATCCTTAATGACAAATAACT
>NW_010542519.1:0-11198 GCF_000687285.1 Phaethon lepturus | reverse complement strand
AACCGCTCTCATATTAGGTCCTGGCTTAGGGCCTTCCAGTCAGACACTTAAGCAGGTGTCCAACTCTGTGCCAGTAATCACATGCAGCTTGTGGGACCTGCTGCTTAAAGTTAGCAACTTGATCAAATAGCAAATCACAAAGTCACAGAAATTATGTGCTAGGAGGTGCTTAATGGACTAGAAACAATAAAAATACATGTAATGAGAAAAACAAAGGTAATGTATTCAAAAACCCTATCTTGAACAGGATTCTCAAAGGGGAAGAAAGCTGAAGAGAGCAAAACAGACTTTAAAGTGCACAACTGTCTAAACTTTTTAGTGTGAAAATAATGTCTGAAAACAACTGCTTTATAAAAAAAGATAAAGTTTAGACTACATAAATATAGAGAAACTGAGGCATCTTCAAAAACAAAGGTATTTGCATAGCAGAGAACTGCTAACTGAGTTAAGTGCAACAACAAAAAGAACTGATCTACAAATGATTTTTTAATGGGCTATTTAGAGCTTATAAAAGACCAGAATGAATGCTTCTGTGCTTCTCACAGCATGGAGATCATCTCCTGATTAAGATTCAATTATTATTAACAATAGCAAAGATTGATGCAACTAACAGATGTAGGAGTTGAAATTTCAAAAATATATATTCTTCAGCACACAGTTTCAAGAGAAAGTAAATGTTAAATGGACTCCTAACTCTCCCTCGTCTCCACTTTTAAAAAAACAAAACAAAAAAACAAAAAACAAAAAAAAAAAACCCAAAACAAAACAAAACCCACAACAAACCTACATATACAGAGGCAAATTTTAGGTGAAGGATCAGAAATAAAAATCCTGACCATAGAATCTATTAGACAGCACTGGCATGAAAGAGTAAATAAAAAAAAGCTTCCTTTTAAATGAGCTCCCGTTGAAGAAAGGAACATTTTAAAATGAAGAATAAATTATATTGTTTTGATGAAAATAAAATACTAATAAGCTTTTGCTAAAAGTGTTAAAAACATACTACTTCAGCCACTGAAAAAATTCATAACAACACAGGAACAGCTCTAAGGAATCCATCACTTCAAAAAAAAAATCTATTAAAGAGAATATTCAGGTTAAAAAAAACTCCAAAGTTAGTCTGTACACTCTGCGCAAGATCTTGGTGCGCTTATATTCAAACCTTAATCACATGGTCCTATACTATTTTTCTATCAAACTTCTGACACATTTAATTAGTAGGTACTTATTTATCTTTCTCTTATTTATACATATATACACAGGCCAAACACTCCACTGAATCTCCTAAAGAGTCCCTACCAGCCTTTATGCACATCATATGTTGTACATTGCACCTTCTGCCACCCTGAGTTCCTTTCAAAAGACATTTCCCTGAAACAAGGGTGATTCATCTGCCAAATTTCAAGTTTCCACTCCAAAGAACGAAGCCACTGAGTTTCTCAGGAGGAACAAAAAAAAAAAAAAAAAAAAGACGACCATCAACGTATTTTCCCATAACTTGTTCCTGGAAACAGATGAATCATCTTAACAGTAACTTTGAAAACAGATCACTTTTTGGCAATTCCATGACATGGAAAATTCAGCCAAAACAGTTAAAACTTTGGCAAAGTTATAAAAACTAAAACCAAACTCTGATAACAGCCATATCAGACAACGATAAACATAAATAACACTTCTACAATTGTAGAATCATGGAATCTTTGGGTTGGAAGAGACTTTAAAGGTCATCTAGTCCAACCCCCCTGCAATGAGTAGGGACATATTCCACTAGATCAGGTTGCTCAGAGCCCCGTCCAACCTGACCTTGAATGTTCCCAGGGATGGGGCATCTACCATCTCCCCGGGCAACTTGCGCCTCCTGTTTCACCACCTTCATTGCTAAAAATGTCTTCCTTATATCTAGTCTAAATCTACCCTCTTTTAGTTTAAAACCATTACCCCTTGCTCTACCACAACAGGCCCTGCTAAAAAGTCTGTCCCTATCTTTCTCATAAGCCCCCTTTAAGTACTGGTAGGCTGCAGTAAGGTCTCCCTGGTACCTTCTCTTCTCCAGGCTGAACAAACCAAGCTCTCTCAGCCTGTCCTCATAGGAGACGTGTTCCATCCCTCTGATCATTTTCAAGGCTCTCCTCTGGACCCGCTCCAACAGGCCCATGTCTTTCCTGTGCTGAGGGCTCCAGAGCTGGGTGCAGGACTCCAGCTGGGGTCTCCCTAGAGCAGGGCAGAGGAGCAGAATCACCTCCCTCGACCTGCTGGCCATGCTTCTTTGGATGCAGCCCAGGATATGGTTGGCCTTCTGGGCTGTGAGCACACATTGCTGGCTCATGCCCAGCTTTTCATCCACCAGCACCCCCAAGTCCTTCTTGGCAGGGCTGCTCTTGATCCCTTCATTCCCCAGTCTGTACTGATACTGGGGTCTGCCCTGACCCAGGTGCAGGACCCTGCAGTTGGCCTTGTTCAACCTCATAAGGTTCACACGGGCCCTTTCCTTGAGCTTGTCCAGGTCCCTCTGGGTGGCATCCCATCCTTCAGGCATGTCCACCACACTACTCAGCTTGGTGTCATCTGCAAACTTGCTGAGGGTGCACTTAATCCCACTGTCTGTGTCATTGATGAAGATACAGAAGAGTACTGGTCCCAACACTGACCCCTGAGGGACACCACTCATCACTGACCTCCATCTGAACATTGAGCTGTTAACCACTACCCTCTGGATGTGACCATCCAACCAATTCTTCATCCACCAAACAGTCCACCCATTGAATCCATATCTTTCCAATTTACAGAGAAGGATGTTGTGGGGGACCGTGTCAAAGGCCTTACAGAAGTCCATATGGATAACATTGGCAGCTCTTCCCTTGTCCAGTCATAATATAATACATAACTAATGAATCACGACCTCTGGTCTAATCACATGTCACTACTCTAAAGAGTTTGCAATTTAATTGATGAGCCAGAAACAATATAGTGCTGAATAATACAAATATGGAGAAACACAGAGTAATGGCAGCACAATTCCATCAGACCAAAAAGAATTCATTAATCCAAATTTGTTTCAGCATCATCCTTTACTTCACCATTTTTATAAATTATTATCTACAGAGAAATTTCAATCAGAGCTATCTGAGGTGATCAAACCAAGCAGTGTTAAAGCCTTAGTTAGCGTTCCATCAGCACACCCAAAAATGACATACTTGCTAAGGTTTGTTAGGTTTCCAGAGGTTCAACAGCACACAGATATCAGTCGTTTTGCCAACTTAAAATTTTCCATTACATAAAATTGAAAACTCTTCCATCAAGTTACAGCCCTTTTCCTTGCTATTTACATAAATAAATAGCACATAAGGTGTTGAAAGGTCCTATCCAAATTTGACCGATTTACCAAGCAACTTCTGAAGACTTCCATGCATTCAGAGCCAGGGGTGAGCTTTTGGGTACACACAGAGTGCTTATTCTGCTACTAGTTGCTACAATCATCCCCATTTTTTTTGAACTACCCAGGTTATCCTTCTTCTCCTAATACTTAGCATGATCCCGAAATATGATCTGCCGGTAATAAACTACGACAAACATCTTGATTCCATTTTCAGAATTATACCCTTATTCAAAGGTCATCTAAATAATAAAG
Source organism: Phaethon lepturus (assembly GCF_000687285.1). Classification (NCBI taxonomy): domain Eukaryota; kingdom Metazoa; phylum Chordata; class Aves; order Phaethontiformes; family Phaethontidae; genus Phaethon; species Phaethon lepturus. The sequence goes on along the minus strand of NW_010542519.1, from coordinate 7,570 downwards.
TCATTAAAAGAAATGTCTTCCTTTGTCTTCAAACTCTCTTCCCTACCTACTCCAGATAGCCATTTTATTTTTTCCTATGTATTAAAGGGGCATATTTTTTCTATCTCCTTCCTAGTCTTTCTCTAATTGATGACAGAGGTAGCTCAACACAGGAAAGTGAAGCTGCAACACATTTAGGCTTAGTTTCATTAGCACACAAACAATAGTACCAAAGGCAAAAAGGCTCAGATATACCCTCAGATAGCAGGTAAGGAAGAAATCCCCTTGCAGTCTGGGTATGTGCTCTGTTTACAAAGTAAAAAAAGGCACTAAATAAATCCAAGATCCAGCTGGAGTATGATCTACCAATGACTTTTTCCATAACTAATCATTAGAAATCACAACACACATTCCACAGAGGCCAATATTAAATTGAGTTACTATCATGTTAGTATGGTCATCTGGACCAGTCAATAAAATTCTGGCTACTTAAAATCCAGAGGGGTAAGTTCTGTTCTTAGTTATACTGATGTTCTCAATGGAAATTATCAAGAATAGTAGCCAAGAAGTGTTTAATGCACAGTATACAGTTAAAGAAATCTTCACATTAATTCAAATTTTCCATATCAGAGCTATGCAGTGAAAAAGACAACGTCTCCATACAGTGCATACACAACTTTTTATCATGGCGGAGATTAAGAATACAATGTTTTGCAAAGATGATGTTTTATAAGCTTGTAAAAAAGAACCACTTATTCAAACCATACCCAAAACAAGACAACTGTATAACAGTCCTCCTAGCCGGCCTCCAAAATCACCAGCAGCAATGACCTCTAAAAAATGAGTTTTTCTGTATTCGGTCAACTCAATTCTCAGATGGCAAGCAGAGAAGCAACAATATACAGACAGTCAAGACACCCGAACAGTATTTGAGTTCCAAGATTGATATTTCTCACACAACTTACTGCTCAAGGATCCTGTGATGCCATATATATCCTACAGACAGTATGTAATTGTTACCAGTTTCACCTATGCTCAATAATTTGTAAAAAACATGTCATGATAGCGCTGAGTAGAGGGCACTAAAAGCACCTTAAATAGATAAGTCTTAAACACAATCAGCTTGGGAAAAAGTGATGCAGAAACAAAAACTAATAGTTTCTAAACCTCACCATTATCTCAGTAAACTAACTGCCAAACTAAAGCACGAAGATGGAATATAGGAAATAATTTATACCAATTTGCTAGGTTTTTCTAGGGTCACTTCAAAATTTTGCGAAGATTAAGAGTTTGCTATGACAAATACAAACTAAAACATTAGCAATCAGAAGCAAAGAAGTGTCTGATGAACAATCATATAATACAAACAATATTAACCACATTATCCTGTCTGTGGAATCTGGGAAAAAAATACACTCCAAAATTGCAGAAATGTTAAATGTAAAATACTTCTTGCAGATTTTCAATCCAAGAGAAACCAACATATTACAGTATTTGTTGGAGCCTGGTTGTAATTAAATACAGGAAGGATATTAAAACTTCCAAGAGATTTTTTTTAAGCCACAACAGAAGAAAAGGCACAATTGCATAATTGGAACCAAATCCAAAACCCACTTCCTTCTTATTTACTAGCATCATCTAAAGGACACTATTTAGATGCTGAAAGGTCTGGAGCTGACAACTGTAAATCATCTTAAAGTAAAAAATTTCAAAGGAGTTGTATGACACGGGTTAAAAGTTTATAGATGAGAGATATAGAAAGTTAGTGCTCACTGCAAAACCACATCCTAGCAGTCACTGTATCTCTCTTATCGACAAAACCCTATAATTCTATTTTGTTGTGGGGAAAGAAATCCTCTTTGGTAGTAATAAGCTACTATAAAGCTATAAGGCAAAAATGTTTGATATACAGAATTTGAAAAAAAGATGTCTTTTTAAGATATTCTAAAAATAACATTTCTTTAGAGAACAGGATTTCATTTATCATTTAGGTCTATACAGACCAGTTAAATACTAAACAAACTTGCCAGTTTGTGGGATATTTCTTTAAAAAGTTTCAGATCATTTTCGCTGGCAGTTAAATTCAGTTCAATGTTCTTTGTCATTAGCATATCTATGCAGGAAATAAATATCAAAAGCATCTTCCAGCCATCCCACAAAAAAAAAAAAAATAAAAATCCTCTTGCATTCCTCTAAGGCATGCAGAAAAGTGATAGTGCAGACAAAGATGGACATGTACATGCTAGATTTTTTTGCTATAAAATAAACCAAGCAGTTTTCAGGGATTTCTAATTATTTAAGTGCTTTAACTCGTGGGATTATTTTTCCTTTCTGACATAGTCAAAGTCAGCAACACTGCCCAGTGAAGACATATGTATAGGCCAGCTTCACAATTCTCAGTTTAGATGAAGGGATAGACAAAAGGTGCAAGCATGCTGTCATATTAGCTCAGTGCATGAAATTCTGACAGAACAGGTCCCTGCTGTCGTAACACTATTAATATGAGGATGGTTCACTAGCGCTTTTGTTTTACACACAGAAAAAAAAAAAGATTCCTTTTTTCTCATTAAAAATTACTACACTCCAGTGAAACTCACACTGAAGGAAAAGTTATCGTGATGCATCTGTTTGACCCCTAGATCCCATCATTAATCAACTGCAACAAGAACCTAACGAACTAAAAGCCTACGACTATGTTCCTTATTGTTTTGGCAGCATCCGTGAGAGACTTCAAAAGGCCATTCTTTTTAAGCATTCATCACATGATGAAGAGCTAGCTTTAGATATCTCAGTTTGGTATGTAAAACCATAATCCCTTTGAAAGCATGGATCTTTCAAGAACCTGATCGTATCACAGTAATTGTCTATATTTCCTTTAAAAAAAACATCACCACCAGAAGTACTGCAAGAGCAATTTTTTTTTGCATTAATTTTTAGATTTGTGCTACTTTTTCTTAGTGCACTCACCCTAAAGACTTATAAGTAACCACCAGTTTTGCAAAAAGAAAGAAAACGAACCAGGAAAGCTAGATGTACTTAGAGACACTCAGTTGTCAGTTACATTCTTCATTCATTTTAACAAGTTTTTTAATGGGATTGATCACATGGGTTTATTCTTTGCATCCCAGCACCTTATCCATAAGTATTTTTTCCAATTTAATAAATGTTCTCATTACAGTCTTTGGCCAACACCCTAAAGTTAATCTGGACTGAAGTAATAGGGTTATCTAAAACAAAAGAGCTGTTTTCTGAATAACAACTTAGACACATACTCTATTCCAAAATACCAACTTATTTCAGTTTAATTTACCCAAAATAAAAACAGTTATTTTGCAATAAGAGTGCACGTGTATGGAATTACTTCTTAATAACTTTTAGATAACAAGCATGGAATGAATTTATGTTTTAAAAAAAGCACTACATTGTCCCTTCACCATTTAGTACTTCTTAAGCATGTAGAAGTCAAACACTACACATCATGCTTTGTTCACTAACATCTATCCGAATCTTCATTCCCTTTCTCGTGTATGCCAGTGAGTAGCCTAAAGGATGATGTGGAACTTCAGATGGAAATTTTGCAATGTGAGAACGTTTTGTGCATAGCCAAAGCTGTCCTAACCAAGGAAAAAGATTCTAAAGACAAATGAGTTGACAAAGTAAAGGTGAAATAAAAAGAGGGGTTACAGCAACACCTAACTTTAACTCTTCTTACTTTCAACCTTTGATAAAATATCAAATAATAATCAAGAAGCTCCATTAAAAAAAAAAGCAAAAACCAGTGGAACAAGGAATCAAAAATAACAGAATGTCTCTGGAAATTACTAGAAATTACTGGAAGTCCTTTTAATAAAATGAGAAATGAAAAAGTTCAAGCAGAAGCTGCCATAGTATAAAACACTAAGATACATTAAACAAAAAAATACTTCTGTATATATATGCATAATATTTAATAAGAGTTTAGCATACACTTAAAATATTTTTCTAAACTGCTTATGACATTTTTCAAATAGACACCACACTTACAAATATACATAAGTATGATGAAGAGTTCAGTCCTTACAAGCATTTCTCAAACAAATGAAAAATTCTGTGTTGATTTAAGCACGGGCTTTCCCTCCTTTCCAGATCTGATTTCACTAGGTATTAAAACAAGAGCAACCTCAATCATTAGTCTCAATCATTATTATCATATAATGATGTAGGTGAGAAGGAACCTTTGGAGGTCATCTGGTCCAACCTCCTGCTCACACCAGGGCCAACTTGTTGCACAATGGACACTGGATCATCTCTCAACTGTACTGACAGGTATAATGTGAAGAAACATACAATTGAATAAAGACAAAAATAACAGAGCACTGTAGTAGCTTTGATTAGTACTCCATATAGTTTTGATGTATTTTTAAATGTACACAAAAACTCCTTTGCACCACATACCCTGTTGCTACCAGCAGGTATCTACATCAGCAAGACAAGGTATCATCTTGTATACGTACAGATACAATCACGTAAAGCTCATACCAACATCACTTTCTCTTTGTGAAGCATAAATCATTGCACCAATGGTGCTTAAATGTTCAAGAGCAATTCAAAGTTCTCGTTATTCAGGGTATACGATACACCTTTCACGATCAGAACATCTTTGTCCTTACAATTTTGATGAGATTTCTCTTTAATGTGTCTAGAGAAAATGCTGCATCTTCAGCCTTACTTTAGTTTTTAATTCCCAGAGTCAAAAGGCAGAATTCCTGGATTAGATTACTTTGATACTTGGGTGATACTTGATTGCTCTGGACAATTTTGTGCAAGTCATTCAATCACTCTGGTAGTAATATTACCTAGTGCCAAGGCCTCCTTTCCAGCAGTTGTTTCACCCTTTACGCTTGTGTCTCAAATTATCTACAACTGTTACTTAAAATCTCAGGGATATTATAAACTTTGATTAACCTGTATTTTCAAAGAACATGGAGGTCCTTTGTAAAAAGTGAAAACCAAACGTAATGCAGGAGTAACTATAACCGTGTCATATAAAACGGTCATTGCCGGAGTGGCAGAATAAGGTAACTCTCACCACTAACACTACTACTGTCAATATTATTGTTGTTACTATTTGTACTAATTTGCATTAATTTATGTCAAAATAGTATTCTTACGTTCAAACATCTACACAATTTACAGAAATTTTTTTAAAACTCCTACCTGAGATGACAAGAGATTACAGTCAATGTGCAGTCCTTTGCCCGTTTTATACCTCTGAAGTAAACCAGCCATAATTGCTCCATATGTATACAACCCAGTAGCAAGATCTGTCATGGCTACTCCTGGTCTAACTGGCTCACCATCCTAAAGAAAAAAAGAAAAAACACCACAATATAAAAGAGAAACAAAACAACACCAAAAAGAGAAAAAAAAAAAGAAAATAAAAAGAACAAGATATTACTTTTTGTTATAGTACATTCTACACAACTCATCTGAAAGTGTTTATTTATATCTGCATTGCAAACTACCAGAAATAAGAGTATCTTCGAGACACCCGAACAGTATTTGAGTTCCAAGATTGATATTTCTCACACAACTTACTGCTCAAGGATCCTGTGATGCCATATATATCCTACAGACAGTATGTAATTGTTACCAGTTTCACCTGGTAAGCATAAACACTACCACAGAAAAACAGATATTCTTGCAGTATCTACACTATTCTGTAACTTCACGATGCTGCAGATTACAAATTGTGAATGATTTATTTTGCTACTTTTTTCTCTAGTAACATAATGCTTCAACTCCCCGATGCAAAAAGCAAAGAGACTGTTAGAGACAAGAGAATCCAGTAAAAACTTAATTTCACTATGCCCAGAAGCCAAAGGTCTAAAGGATTTACACAGTACACTGACACAGGTGCATGCCTGTTTAAAAGGCAGAACCATATTGCTTTGCTCTTCTCACTCTTTTTCTCCCTCCTCTCCTGGTCCTCCCCCAGCCAAATCTCAGTTTTCTATTTCCCACTCCAGGATTCTAATGAGAAAACAAAAACAACTTTGTTTTGTTTATACATCTGTGCACATTACACCTGCAAATACATTCAAATTTTGACCTTCTGACCAAAAATCACAGTAAAGTTGTTGGTTTGAATATTGGTTTTCAGTATGTCATCCTTTTTTCTGGTATCAAGGGAAGATTCTTCATTTTACATCATGTGTTTCAGAACTTCCCTAATCATTGGCACAAAATATGACCCCTCTGCAATCAACAGCAAAATAAACTTCTAATTTCAGTCAATGTAGTAGGCTTTTTTCACAGAAGCTTAAAAGTGCTGCTTCTGAGACATTCTCCCATTTTCTAATCTGAAATATTTGGTGTCGGATGCTCAGATTTTGATGGCCATTGCTTGCCTTAAGTACAGTCCACAACTAGCAGCACAAAGCTAACGGGACTGTTTCAGAGTTTCAGCACCTAAGTAAGCCTATCAGAAGCCAAGTTAAAATCAGTGTAATTGATAAATAATAACTGTTTGTCAAAGGTCCCATAAATGCCTTTAAACTAATATAGAATATATTCAATAAAGTTGAATTTACAGACTTACTTTTAGTCTTTTCTAAACTGTTAAGTGTAATCATACTTTAAGATTATAAGAGAGTTATGTTTACTGATAATTAATAAAAGAAGTGTCTTGGCTTCACATAAAAAATTTAAATCTTCACTGTGTTTTTTTTTCTTTTGCACTCCAACAGGTTTTATGTAAGTCTGATACCAAGCCATATAAGTTATAAATTATTTTTAAATTATTTTAAGAAAAATAATATCATGTTGCATTATCAATTGCATTAATAGGTCCATTCTGGGATAAAAGACTGTAGTAAAATATTTTGTATATAAGGTGGAAAAGGCTGCTATTTTATTCATATCGCAAAAATGACTAACAAAATTATAAAGTCTGTATCAAATATGACAATATTAAAAAAAGAAATCTTAGTTACTATCATTCAAACTGCAGCAAGGATTAGTCTATGACTAACTATATCCTATATATTAAGGATGATGTATGAACTACACATCCTTAAGGGGAGCACTGCTTTAGGAAGTACCTCTTTTTTGCAGAATCTCTTCTTTCCTCCTTCTCCCTGCTCTACACTGAGGTACTTCAGCTGCCCAATGGAAAGGACAACAAACACTCCCTCTATTTCCCACTTCCGTTGAACTCAACTCTGGGGGAAAATAGGAAGGGAAGTTCTGTATTTTTTATACACATTGGCCTGCTGAGAACACTCACTAGCACAGGATAATGTTTTTGCTCCTCAGACCAATCATTAAGAAACACAAATGAAAAAAAAAACCAACATTTCCTCCATATTATCTGTTGCAAGGTCTCAGCTTGCTAAATTCTTCTTTCTTCATTACAGCCACGACGCTGGGATGAGAAAAAATCAAAAAAGACTTAAGATTTTGCAAACAGATGTACAGCAATATTCTTAGTTTGCAAACACTTCCCACTGTTTTCAAAGTGTCATTAATTTCACCCTTGATGGAGAAAACTACATTTTTAAGATATAAAAATCAGGATTATATATTAATAGATTGTTACATATGAACTCGT
>NW_010542518.1:0-1086 GCF_000687285.1 Phaethon lepturus | reverse complement strand
CCTGAAAGGAGGGTGTAGCAAGGTGGGTGTCGGTCTCTTTTCTTAAGTAACAAGTGACAGGATGGGAGGAAATGGCCTCAAGTTGTGCCAGGGGAGGTTTAGATTGGGAAAAATTTCTTCACTGAAAGGGTTGTCATGCATTGGAACAGGGAAGTGGTTGAGTCACCATCCCTGGAAGTATTTAAAAGACATGTAGACTTGGCACTTAGGGACATGGTTTAGTGGTGGACTTGGCAGTGTTACTTGGCAGTGTTAGGTTTATGGCTGGACTCAACAATCTTAAGGGTCTTCTCCATCCTAAATGACTCCATGATTCTAAGAAGAGTGGGAAATCAAGTGGGTTGGGGATCTTATGAATTGAATCATTATACATGATGAAGCATCTGCAAGGGGGTATTCTTTCTCTCTAATAGATGAAGCTAAGGTAGAGAAAGAAGCTAGGATCCTTGTTCTTCAGAGATGATGGTCCTTAGCCTTACTGCCAAGAATATTTCTTTATTCCAGTTTTTTCAGTGATTTATCATGTAATAGATTTGCCTTGTATCCAACTGCAGAAGACATTTCAATTATAGGGAAAATATAATTTTCATTTTCCACAATGCAGTTTTGCAATTAAGCAGTGCTAAAGATGAAGCACTTCTTGCACTGATTTTTAAGTAAACTTCATTATTTAGTTTTAATACAAAAATTCACTTGTGCATTAATCACTCAGAGTTGTCAACTATAAAATACTGAAATTAATCCACCAAGGATTTGTTGGGATTTCTTTTAAGAACTGTAATTATTGTGTGTTTGCTTTCTGAGACTGTAAGGCAGCATAAAGTACCATTTTCTATCTTCAGTAACCACTATTCTTAGAGATTCTTCCTATAGCCTTCTCACTCCAGCTACAGGAGGCATCACGCTTGCAGGCTCTCGTCCTGCTGAGGGACTTCAACCACCCCGACGTCTGCTGGAAAAGTAGCAAAGCGAGCTGCAGGCAATCCAGGAGACTCCTGGAGTGCATGGAGGATTATTACCTGGCATAGGAAGTTGACAGCCCTACCAAAGGGGATGCCCATTTTTAAAAAGGGTAACAAGGAGGAC
>NW_010542517.1:0-35383 GCF_000687285.1 Phaethon lepturus | reverse complement strand
CACCCCCCGCCCAAGCCAGTGCCGACGGGAGGGTAGGGCTGGCGAGGAGGAAAATGAGCTTGTTTAAAGTGGGGCGGGGCGCGGGCAGGATCCCGGAGGTTCACTTGCAGTCATCTTGTGGCCTAGCTCTTGGCCTAGCACAAACAGAGCTCCTGCTGCTACTTCATCCGAAGCGTGAAGTTCGTCGCAAAAAGTGCGAGCAAGTTTCTTTAGCTCTCAGGAATGGATTTTTGTTTTTTGTTTTTTTTTGTGTGTGGCTCTGTGAAAAACTGCCAGCCTTTAGGCTGCGTGTTTTTCTTCAGTCTTCCAAACGTTCTTTGAAACGCTTTTGCCAGCATCTGCCTTCGAGAAGTGCCTTGTGTTGCAGAGGGTGGCAGCTCACCTGTACCCCGCTGGCTGTGTTGCTCACTCTTATGTCCCAAAAGCCAAGGGTGGGAAATAGACTTTTTCCCTAGCGTGGATGAGAAGGTTCGGGAGAAAATCCTCCATGGCTGGAGTCAAAACCAACGCTTTTTCAGTACAGTAAAAAAGTGTAGCGTGCTTGCTGGAGGCAAGAGGTCCAGCCCACGAGCAGCCATACTTTCATGTACCAAACAATGAATATCCAGGCACTAAAATGGACAAAGTGTTTTGGAGATGTGTTTGGGGCAACCAGAAGAGTCTTTGAGGAAAGAGCGCCTTATTGGAGATTGTCATTCCAAGCCTTAGTTTCTTTCTGGTTCTGTAGGATGGACCAACTGCAAGTGGAGTCTCATTCTTTGAGATATTTAGGCACCTACTTACCATTATGAATTTGTGGAGTTGAGGCAGCCTCTTAGGGATGTGCAAATTAACGTAAATAATAATAACAGCAATGAAAGTAAAGATGTTGAAGCCTTTTCTGAAGAGGAGTGTGTTTTTCCCCCCCTATTATAACCTAACTCATGAAGATTAATTCACATTTCTGCACTGATAAACAATAATGTTTATAGCTGCATATTCTTCTCTGAGTGATTTTTTCATTTAAATTTGTGTCATTGGAAACGGGATTCAAGAAAAAGTGTGAGGAAAATGTCACTCATTGGAGTGAGCACAGAAGGGTACAGTGTAGCTAGAGAAACTTCCCTGTGCAAACCAGGTTCAGCCTCCCTTAGGAAATTGCCTAAATTTTTCACATGCAGACAAAACTACTTTAAACTACATAGTGGTGAAGCTGGTGAAAGCTCTGGTTTTTGTGACCTTTCCCTCCTGCTTTGATAGGCCCCATCCCTTCCCTATCACATCATTCCCATCTGCTCTGTCCTTCCCTCTCCCTCTATTACAGTCCTCATTCCTCATCACCTCCCTCCCTGGGAAAAAGGCTTTCTCCCATACCACTTTCACCTTTCGGGAGCCTCAGACACGTTGCACAAGCTCCATATTTTCTGTTTGTTTCCTCATTTCTCCATCCACCCTGCCCTCATCCCCACAGGTACAGACAATAACTAAGGTAGCTTTGTGATTTCTACTGTTTCCATTCGTTTATAGACAGTAGAGGAAGCACTGATTAATCATAGAATTATAGCATGGTTTGAGTTGGAAGGGATCATCTAGTTGCAACCCCTCTGGGATTGCAGGGGGGTAGCAGGGATACCTTCCGCTAGACCAGGTTGCTCAAAGCCCCTTCCAACCTGGCCTTGACCACTTCCAGTGATGGGGCATCCACAACTTCTCTGGGCAACATAATCATAGCTTCTTTCTTTGTTTCCCGGCTGTAGATGGAGTCTGAAGATGAACTGGAGGCTGAGACCACCCGGATGGCACAAACATGTGTTGGGAACGTAGACTCCACTAATGTCAAACACGATGTCAAACAAGAAGTGGCAGCTACTCCATGGGTGCGGAGGACAGGGAGGTGCTGTAAAGAGTATTTCTTGCAGTCAAAATGTAAGATTTTTTTCTTTGGTGTTAGGTAAGACACCTTCTGCAGGAAACCTGAAGTCTAGATTCAAATCTAGTTCCAGGTCGCTTGGCTTGGAGAAGAGAAAACCTGGGAGTTTACTTCTAGGCAAAGGTGTAGACACTAAAATTAAGACAACTGTATGTGTTTGGTCCAAGTGTGAACTGGTTATGGTTGATCCTTTTTTGTGAAAATAGGCATTTTTCCATGTGGTAGTTTACCTGTATGAAATACTCTTGGATAAGATGTAGGAATTGAAGCCAAACCTCATTAGAGAAAATAGTTTGTGACTTTGCAACAGATGAGCTTGCACATCTGCCTTGAAATTTGTGTGTGAAGGGATTTGTGTGACGAAGAAAAAATACATTTGATTCAAGACTGCAGCCAGACTTTGAACCTCAACCTTTAATGTTTAAATTGTGTGAGAGCACTCTCCTGTTTTCCAAACATGGATGTTGTTTGATTGGAGTCAGTGATGACCTTATGGGTTCTCGGCCTCCAGAAATTATTGCTAAGAGGTCTGCAAAATGTAGAGGAGATGATAAACTTGGAACTGGAAGGCTTAAATTTGCTATAGAGGGATCGGCACACCTGTGCAAAACTTTAGGGTGTGTACGGAACAAAAAAATGCCAATTAGGTGAGAGCTGGCTGTTTTATCAAACTATGTAGTTATATAGATGTCAGTTCAGAGTGCCCTGTTTGACTTCAGTAGTGCTTTGGATTTGCGTACTTGGAGCTTAAATGAAAGACTATCCTGCTGGTGTCTCACAATACTGAAATATAGTCTCAGCCTAAGTGCTCATATATACAAAACCATTAATGATCTTCTTTTTCACAGTCTGTTTATGCCTGTCTTTTGGGTTCATGCTGGTGCTGATGGTCATCATTGGATTTGGTAAGCTTTTGGAACATTTCCATTTGAGATACTACTGGGCTCCAGGTTCACAGCAGTCAAGCGCACCAACATTAGTACTGCACTGCCTGCAGAGTAGATTGTCACAAAACCTGGACTTCCCTCGCTATTTCAGTTGTTCTGATGTCGATATGAGGTTGAATAACCTCCAGGCAGAATTTAAAAAGAGAGAGAATTCTCCCTACAGATAAAATCCAGATGATGCAGCTGTAAACTTTTTTTTTTTCTTTTTGCTGCATCTTAACTCCTCTTAAGATTGTAGTTTCTTGGCTGGCCATGCATGTGGTGTATGCATGTCTTGTCAGTGCTTAGCACCAGTAACTTACCTGATTATACCAGCTAGTGCACTGAGTCAGCGTCATGTCTCCAGGCATAGACTCCAGGCCTGTTGTGTGGGCTGCTCGTGTACCTGATCTTGAGGGCTCCTTTACTGTCGCACGAGGAAGACAGCTACATAATACAGCTAGCTTATCTTTTTCACAAATAGTCTTTGGGGATCATTCTGCCTTTTTGTTTTTAAAAATCTGTTTGTGCTGCATTTGGTATTTTTAAGAAGAAATCAGCCTGCCTCCCACTGGCACAGCGGAGGCCAGATGTGCTCTTGCTGCCCCATGCAGAGCTCTTCTGTAAGAGCCGAGGCTGTGCTGCCTGAGCATCACCTGTGGTACCCAAGTCACGGGGTGCATGTGTGTCTCAGTGGAGCCTCCGCAGCCCCATCTGCACAGGGAGCTCTTGAATCTCTGCATTAAATATGTCTTCAGTCTGCTCCCTGCAACTGCGCGAAGTACGGCAGTGAGGTCCGCTGCACGCACATGGAAACGAGCGACGGGCGATGGTGACATCTGCCCCTCTTGATTTTCCTTTGCTTTGTTAGGCTGTTATTTAAATGGAGTCAGTCACATTTTCTTGGAGGGGGTGAGGGCAGTGCTCGCGGGTGACTTGCTAAGGGGTCTCCAATTGTATATGGCAAAGAGAGTAGATGATTAGAAAAGAAAAGAGAGCAAGCGTGGCAGCAGCAGGCTGCGGAGTCTGGGAGGTAATTCACTTCCTGCAAGCCCTTCTGCTCACATAATGGCCAGTTACTTTAATTTCAGTATGAGCCATCTCCAAGCTTAAGCAATGGAAAAATGCACTTCAGGTGCAGAAGGTATGGGTTCCAGCCCAGCAGGACGACCCAAGAAATACACTTTATATGCTGGGTGAGCCTGGGTGTGTTACAAAAGACGCCATGCTGCGCTGGAGAGGTCACTGTAACCATTCAATAACAATCAGGGCAGATTATTTTTGTTTGGAAAGTAGAAAACAAAGTAAATGCATATTAATTGTCTTCATTGCAAGAAGTTAAACTCAGCACTGAAACAAAACATGCCAGTGAATCCTCTGACCCTCACAGAGCTACTGTGACAGAAAGAAGTTGAAGAGAGGGCATCAAAACACGCTGGGAAACAACTTCAACAAACCATTATCCAAACCACTATCTCCAAATAATAACTTTTATCTCTTCATTAACAGATAAATTTCATTAGCGTCATATCAACACTTAATTTCCTTACCTTCACACAGATCTATCAAACACAAAGGTCTGATACAAAACCAAAGCAGCTTGGCTTGATGAAATATCTCACCGGTTGTAGATATTCAAGCAACTTCATTACTTAAAATTAATTTCATAATAAATTAACAGTATGAGGCTTATTACCCTATTACTGGTTTTAAAACATGTCAAGTATAAATTGTCAATTGCCAATGCCTCTAATCCTCTAAAATTCAGGAGTGTTTTCCAAACCCTTATTTTCTACTGATAGTAATAATTCAGCTGCAGCCCCCAGCTTTTGCATTTCTCAGCTGAAGACAGTGCCTGAAAGGCAGGGAAGGTCAGGACCTTTGCCCTTCCTTTGACTTCTCTTCTTGCATCTGGTGTCCATTGGCTTTCAACAAATATACATTTTAGGTTGAGTTATGCTGATGAATGCTAAGATTTTGCCAGGTAGAAATTTTATTCTCTCTTTTCCTTTGTAGTTGTAAAATCTGAGACGTCTTATCACAGAAAATTTCCTCCTGAACAATGCCCCAACGAGTGGATAGGTTACAAAAAGAAATGTTACTTCATCTCAGAGGAGGAAAAAAACTGGACATCTAGTCGGACGTTCTGCGCTAAGAATGCATCCTTGCTAGCCATTTTTGAAACTCTGGAAGAAATGGTAATGGGGAAAAAAGCCCAACAACAAAACAGAACACAACTTCTGTATCTTTCGCTTTCCTTCACAAAGCTTTCTTTTTTTTTTTTTTTTTTTTTGCATGCAATACTGACCCTTTAAATCTTCGTAACACAAGTAAGCTGTGTGAATTCAGGTGGAAAAGTACCTGCGCTGCCACTGTGAGTAGCTGCCTGGCTGCAGCTGGTGCAGCAGCAGTACCAGCCGCCCCACTGCTTTGGTGCCCGGATTTGACCCGAGTGACTATGGAAAGCTCTTTGTTACGAATCAGGTTGCCTAGTTTTACTTTTCTGTCCTATGGACCTTCATCTTCAAAGCAGGTATGAATCTGTCCAACATCCAGTACCAACAAATAAATGGGTACTTTGGTTTCTATAAGAAACCAAACATGTAAACCCATTTCTCAGCATAGTGGAAATTACCCATCTTTATCTGCTTGCATCTGTTTTTAGATATGCCTTAATGACTCTTAGAGACGCATGCTTGTACCAGTGGTTGGACTATACCCCCACTGACGCTGATTTGTACATTTTCTCATGCTAACAACTTTGTTAAAATACTTTGATTTGCCTGTATTATGGTCCGGTTGCAATGAATCCGTGAATGCTAGTGACATCTTACTACTGCATGCTACTAAAACTGTAATACACTTTTACAGATCTGCTGTCTTTTGAGTATTGTCAGTGAGAAACTAGTTTAATCAAAAAGTTACTTTATAGATAAGATTAACGTTTGAGCTTTTTGCCGTAATTGTTGAGTAGAGGTCAAAAGGCTGCTTTTACGGTTGGCTGGTACATACTAGTGGTGTAGCAGATACTGAAATGGAGGAAACCTCAGTGAAATTACACAGATTAAGTCACACCTGAATTTGATTTGAGCTAGTAAATATTTTTACGATGACAAGAATTTCAACAATGAGAAAGATGCAAGGCCTCACACATGTGAGTCCCTTACTGAATGTGGTCTCTCTTTTTATCTCACCATCAGACTCCTTTTTTGCCAATAATTCTAGCCACATTTGCCAGCTTGCCCCCTCTTCACAAGCCCCTTCTGCATTGCTGCCCTGTGAGTGATCACCTCTACCAAATTTGTAAATGCCTCTCTTCCTTAGGCATCTAAAAGCTTCACTTCTAATTCCATGCCTGTGATATTCAGCTGATAATTGGCTAGGCAGAAATTGGTGTCATTTAAGCTGCTGCTTAAAAACCTTATACCTACAAACTGTAAACCCAACTTATGAAAGAAAAGCACGGGAACACTGACATTGGCCTGCTGGGTCCGATCAGTGCTCGGTGGTGTGTGTTGTCTGGTCTCCAGCATGAGCCACACCAGAAGAAGGTACACCGAAAACTGTAGAAAGGGCACTGGGACCATACGGAGGCAGTTTCTTCTGAACTGTATTGGATTGAAGTTGCTAGGGCAGTATGGAGGACTACAAGGGTGCACTCTTCCCAAGTCCATTAGAGTCCATGCTGACAGCTAATATTTATCTCATTTTTAAGTTCACTGAGTCTAATGATAGATAGCTGGTTGCCGGGAGTTCTGTAATATTAACCCGTCGCAAGTGCTGTTTCTGTTATCTTCCATCATTCTTTGCTGTGTCTGATGCAGGTTGTTGCAAACTTCTGAAGCAGTGAACTGTCATTTACTCTTTTTATCTACACATCCACAGATGAAAAATTTTAAAATTAAATTACATAAATAATAATTGGGAAGGGGAGGGGTTCCCGTATGCCAATCTGAAATGCAGGAAACACCTGTATGTACCAGCCTGTTTAGACCAAGCTGCATATGATAAACATATATAGACAGACACAACCAATACGTGGTGTTTGGGTATTGTTGTGTGTAGTGAACAGCAATAATTTTCAAGGGTATAGAATTGAATAACTTCACTGAAGTTTATGGTGCTATATGGGTCAATTCAAAGGCAGAATTAGGCTCTTCTCTCTCAATGAAATCCTTATGAAAGTGTTCTAGGTGACAGAATGATGAGCTAGTGCTCCTCAAAAGTCACAGGAGGAATTTGCTTGTCATTTCAAGAGCTAATGTTGAGAAAAATGCCTTTTTTTTTTAGCATTCTTTAGCTAAGCGTTTGAAAATAGATGACTCCTGGATTGGATTGCGCAAGAAAGGCGAACGCTTCTACTGGGAGAACGGTATTGCCTTGAAGGTGGACGTGTAAGTTCCTTGTGATTGTCTAACATGTACTTAAGCAAATGTACAGCTAGGGTTTACAGATCAGTGTTATTTCTATCAGGATTCTTTTTTTTCCTGTGATTTATAACTATGACTCTGAAAATGAACTCTTTGCAGTTATGACGGATCTAACTCCAATAGCATCAATCTAGAGAAGTCCCTGATTCAAGAAGGGTTTTTTGGTAGCTCAGCACATGAAGATAATGTTATTGATCATCCCTATTTACTTTAATTTATACATATTTTTTACTAGGTAATATAAACTTTTCAGTATCTTTTCAGATATTCAGAATTCTTCGTTTCTAATGTGATCCTTTTTGCTCATCTTCCTGAAATACACAATATCTAGCAAATACACATACATTTTTTAGGGGTGAAAGAGAATGAAGTGAGCAGTGTGGGGGAATAATCATCTTCAGATGGATTAAGCAGCTTCATAAGAAAAATAATACCAGCTTTAGTGAGTTTGGCACAACCTGCAGATAACCTAGATTTTCCCCCTACTTATATTAGAAGATGTGTGGGCTGCAACTCCCTGCATCAGGCTCATCAAGCAGTTCCCCTTGTCTTGCTCTCTGGGACATTTATGACCTCAGTAATTCCAGGAAGGATATATCATAAGCTGTCTTTTGTCTCTCCTTCCGTTATTGTATGATACTTGGTATGGACCTTTCATAGACATAGAGATTCTTTTAACACTGCATGAGCTAAACAGGCTTTTCTAACGTGATTTATCACTGACCTTGCTTTTAGCAGCTGAAACTACCATAACACAAGGGACCAAAGTCAACTGGAAACTACTTCAGCAGAAGTTTTGTTTTACAGCAGGCTAAAATATTTGTCTCAAGTCGTAGAAATTATTTAGCAATCACTATTTTCTTCCTGTATTTTTTCAGGTTCCAGATACGGAATCACTCTGAGTGTGCCTACTTGGATGCCTTCGCTATTTCTACATCAGCATGCTCTTTGCCGAGGTGCTGGATCTGTATCCAACTTCCGTAAAGGGATGACGTAGATCTTTATTTGATATTGACAGTTAAAGCATATCCATTGTACAGTCACTTTGGATTGATGGCAGGCCTGCTGTGGCCATGCTGTCTCGGACCACCTGGAAGCTTGAATCAGAGAGAAGAGGTCTTGTCTCAGCTTCCAAAATGTGCGTCTAGGTCTTCTGCCTTAGGACAGCAGAGGATTGTGCTTAGTCCAGTTTACATGTCACCTACAATGGAGTCTACCAGTGCTGGCTGATGAAGCTGAAGGTTCAGTGGGATTCCTGCTAGCCTTCTGATAAATAACGATCTCTTTCATGTTCACCTTCCTCTCAGTATGTAGCCTTGGGGATACATGGCAGCCAGAGACACCAGTCAGCTAGTGGAAAGGCAGAAACAGTTAAATCAGGGCTCTTTGTTTTCTCCAAAAATGCCTTGTGCTCTTTGCTGAACTTCTTACTGACTGACTATTTCAGTACATTTCCCTATCTGCCAGTCTTCCAACCTTGCCTTCAGCCCCCATTTGTCCCTCTTACCTCCTTTTATTTCTGCACTGGCCTCTTGATCTTATATTTTTCCATTAAACTTGTTCTTTTATGTAGACAAGCGTACTCAGTTTGCACCCTGGCCAGTCCGTGGCCATCACTGTCATCAAATATTTCCTGTGGCTAGAGTGACGGGAAGTTCAGTACTTACCAAAGGAAGGGGCTCCTGCCAACTCACGAAGTCTTTCCTACTCCGCCTGGTTTTCGTGTGGGCTTTTATATTGATGTTTACCAAGTTTGTTCGTGCTAAGATTTGAGCTTGTTCAAAAAAGCAATAGGCAGCCCCAGCCCAGCAGGATTATTCATGGCCAGTTGCTTTACTTGCACATCGAGGGCACAGTAATCTGAGGAAAAGGGTATGTTCAGGGTTTTTTGCACCCCCTGGAAGCAGTGTTTTGTCTCTGCAAAAAATATCCTGCCACTGGAAAAGAGAGTGTGGCGTTGACTGATCACAGAATGCAGGAAAAAAATGTTCTGAGCAGACAGCGGTGGCAGACTGGGGCCTGCCACCGTTTGCTGGTGCCCCTCTGCTGAAGCTTTCCAGGCATCGTCAGCAGAACCCCTCAGCTGCTGCATTCCTGGGGTGGATGTGAGGGGTCTACATTAGCTTCTCACAGTTGTGCTGTGTTGCAGCAATCTTCTGCAATGGGTAGAACAGGTCGCTGGGGGCACTAATTTGCTTCAGCGAGATCTGCTGGAATTTCTGTTGGAGCCTTCAGTTGGCTGGTTACTGGAAGGACATTAGCAGAGGGTTGTGCATTTCTCTACCACTTGCATCTTACCTGCTAATGATGATAGAGTCATAGAACCCTTTAGGTTGGAAAAGACCCTTAAGATCATCAAGTGCAACCATAAATGGTGTAGCAGCCTGGTAAGAAATTCCTATAAAATGACCAGTACATACGTGGTGCTAAAGGTGACCGGCTGTGTCACTGAGTTACTTTTTGGGATGCTGTGTGTAGGGGACACTAGTCCTGAACTGGGTCCCACTGATGCCAGCTTCACACCCAAGTGCTTCCACAACCAACTGCACTAAGGTTATCCCTGCTTTACACTGGTGCAAATGAAGTCGGAGCGCATACTCTGCATTTCAAAAGATGTGCAGATCGCTGTGACCTATGTAAATAATTTATTTTGTACAAACAGAATACTAAGAGGAATGTAATGAGTCTCAAGGACTTGCAATGTGGAAAGCTTGCTTAATGAGTTCCTGGAAAGGGGCTATTTGAGAGAGGAGGAGGTATAAGACAGTTTGGGGCTCTTAGCTGCTCTAACTTGGATGTTCCCTCTGGGATTCTGAGGCAAAAAGGTAACCAAGAACTGGTCTTGAATAAACTGCACTAGAGTACAACTGCAGATTTTGTTTTGTGTTTGCCTAGGCTGAACTAAGCTTTTTTCTGTTACCAAAGGCCTTCCCCATGTTGGCCATTTTCAGGGATCATTCTTATTAAAAGAAGGTTTGACTTGAGATCAGCAGCCTTCAGGCAGCACAAGCAGCTGGCATGCCAGTCAGTGATTTTGCACACAGACACTCTCCTTCAGCTTGTTCTTCTGAAATTAACGTTCAGGATCAGGAGCTGAGGACATGTAATACATGTACGCAGAAAGCTGCGAAGGGGGGAAATTATCTAAGAGTCACTGATACAGCAACAGTGACACACTCAGACAAGCCTGTGTTAAATAAACAAGCATTGCAATAACTGATTCAAACATTTCTAAACCGAGACGGGAAGTCTTAAATGTCTAGTCATGCGTGATTCCGTGAAGTTCAGCAGAATTGTGATTTTTCTCATAGGTTCATTTGTAAGTTGTGTAAGACCTCATTAAACAGATCCCTTCTTTCTTGCAAATATCCCAGTTTCAGCTATTTTCCAGCCATGCATGGTTAACCTAAAAAATAAGACACTTCAGAGAGATACCAGTCTCAAAGCCAGCAGTCGTTCAAATTAAATGCTTAGTCTCCAAATCATTTCTATTCAGAGGTCGTTGGGTCCTGATTTTTTTGCCCACATTTGAATTTTGCCTCTCCAGAATTATAGATCCTCTTCTATTTGGGGAGAGTCTTTCCAACGTGCACGCATTCTGCAGCATCTTTAACTAGCAGGTACGGTACTATATTGTCATTAGAAAGAGTAGTACTGCAGTGAGAGGATATGAATCCAGGGTGATTGAAAGAAATTCCACCTCCACCAGTTAGAGACAGATGAACAGGGAGCATGATCCACTGCAAAATCGCTGACACTTCCCAAAGACACCAATTTTGCAGGTTACAGAGCCTCACTGAATTGATTTTCCTTCAATCAGAATCAAAGTTGATGCGCTGCTGAAACAGGAAAGAAATGCCTTTGTCCCCAGAACGAGGGCATTTTCACCATGTGAATTATAAATTCTCAGTGTCAAATGAAAGTAAAGCCACTTTCAGAAAAGTATTAATACTTGGACTGGGGAAGACAACACAGAGAGATGACTACTTAAGCATCCAAGGTTTTTAAAATTGTATTTTATTCCTGTATTCTGAATATAGGAATATGATATAGTATATCCTATATCCCACCTTATAATTTGTACCCTATCTATATTCTAAATTTCTGTTCCTGAGCTTCCTCTAGTCTGCCTCATCAGAACCCCAGGACCAGCAAGTGTCAAGGCAGAAAAGTGGACTCCTTCTGGAAAGTAGGAAATAATGTTTTATGTTTTGGGGATGAGAGGAGAAGTTAGCAACATGAGTGGTGGGAAGAGGGAAGGAAAAGCATTGGTTTACACAGTATGGTCCAGCCAACCAAGAGGTCAGAAGTAGCCTGAAGGAGCAGTTACTTTCTCCTCAAAGAAGACAAAGAACAACTGCTAGATATGTCCTTCCATGTTCAGGTGAAAGAAAGGGGTCGGAATGGAGATAGAGGCCATATGGCTATAACCTTGACATTCAGACATAAGCTGGTTCACAGGACTTGCAAGTGGAATGCCCGTGTTGACTCACTGTATTTATAAGCTATGATTAGTAGGGAAAACAGAGGAGACATGAGGAAAATGGTAATGAATGGCGAGGTTTAATTTTATCTGTATGCTGAAGTGGCTGGGAAGCTGACGAAATACAGTTGTCTCCATTTTCTTGTAGCATTAGATGGGCTTGATTTTTTCTCTTTTTTTTTGAATTTTTTTTTGAAATGACATATTGAAATGACATTTTTCTTGAAATGACATATCAGTCATTTTCCCGTAATCCACTCCCGTGGCAATTCCCCTTGGGGCCAAGGAGGCTGAAGCCACGAAGATGAACGACCTGTACAATCCACCTGCATATGGAGCTGAGGCTGACCTGAAAAGAGATGATCTTAATCAGTGAAGTGGTGTACACAGACACCTCCATCAAACCATCAGTGCCACCCTGTGGTTCAGCGGGCTGTGAAGTGTGGGAAGCAGCAGGGACACCCTGACCAGGGAGTCAGCAGGAGGCAGAGTCAAGAAACACAGAGGAATGGGGACAGAGTGGGAGATCCTGCGGCGTGTAGCAATGGGTTTTGCACTGGTAGAGGGTGAGTAGCAGCTTGCCTGCCTAGCCAGCTAAATTTTGAGATGCTCTGAGGCAAAATTCATCACGGGTACTTTCATATGAGATACTTTGGTCCTTGGAGAGTCTGGCTTCTCGCTACTGCTTATAGAGGAAGCCTAGACATAAAAATTAGACCACGTGCCTACTTTTCTGGCACGTCTGGTGATCAGTGAAATAAATGTAGCTCTATTGCCTGATGAACTCCCACTTTCTGAAAACCTGTCCTGTCTCTCTAAATCCTGGTAGCAGCCACTACGTTTAATTTATCTGGCAGCTGCTTATGCCACAAGCAGCGAAGCAAGAAGCAATAATCCTGTGTCCGCTAGCACTAGCTGACAGGTCTCTGGAAGGCATGGTTACAGGAATCCACCAGACCCAGAGGTTTTAGTGTTCGTAAGCTGCAGTTGTGCCCCGCAACCCCGCGCACAACTTCTGCGGTTTGCCGTTCCCAGACCTGAACGGGGTGAACATCACAGCCCTCCCGCAAGACCTGCAGCCCGTGTCGATCAGAGAGGGGAAAGAGACGTGGCCAAGCAGAACCTGTCCCACGCGCGGCACCACCGCAGCCCGGCAGCTGGGCTGTCTCGTTGCGTTACACAGCGGTGTGGCGGCTGCTGGGGCCGGGCTCGGACAAAAGCACCTGCAGTTTTCTCCCCCGTGTCAGGGCTGGGGGCTATTTGCACCTGCAGAGACCTTTCTTCCTTCCCTTGTTGACCCCAATAGACCGGGGGGGTCCCTGGAGGGACCCCGGATGACTCTCCTGGTGGGGGGGGGCGCGTAAAATTCAGTGCAGGAACAAACCCACGTGTGAGAACTGTGCCTGGGGTCTGATTCTCCAACTTCCTATCCCCTCTGTAGGGATTTCTGCTGTGGCAAAGAGAGCACCAGTGGGATGTAAATCGTGGGTTAAAGTACTTGGCGCTGACTGTGAGCTGGTAGGTGCAGCAAATGGAAAGCCTAAGCACAGGGAAGAGACGGGTGATTTATCAAAACCCAACTGATGTTGATATTATATTGTCTAATAAATTGACCTGGTTTATTAGACATTGCTAACCCCGACTCCCAAGGCTTCACCTCTGACTTGGCACCGATGCATCTGCAGCCAGCCTTGACGCAGCTGGAAGGCGGCGGATGGGACAGGCAGTGCTCATCTCAGCCCTGGCAAGGAGAGAATGGAAACTGCCCATGTGTAGACACTACCTTCACTTCCTGCAGCAGCCGTTTTCATATTGTCTGGAGACTTAAAGGTTGCTGAAACCACAGTGGTATTTGCTGGTAACTCAAATCAGGTCATCTAAAAGCTTCCTCAGACACTATTTGCACCGTTTTTCTTAAAGTCATCCACCAGTAAGAGCAAGGCTACTAAATGTGGACCTATTCCCCAGGAAGAAACAGCTTTACAAGGGGTTGCTTAGGAAACAGAACACATTAGTCCAGGCTGCTTTGGAGAAGGCAAAATTGAGATGGAAATTGCAGAAGAAATCCAAAGGCAGAGTAACGAGCATTATGGAAAAACTGGGTGTCAGCCCCCGGCTTCTGACGTGACGAGATCCGCTCGTGGTCATAGTGCTAGCAGACAAGGAATGGTTTTGAAGCTGTGAACACAAAAGCATCTGTAACCCGGTAAGAACTGCTCCGGGAACTAGTAAATTGAAATATTTACAGAATTTTTTTGCTTTTGTTTTTCTTCTGAATGTATGAGAGCACCTACATTCTATTAGAGCATTTTTACTGTCCTTTGATCTGTATCATAAAATCTCTAGGTAGCTTCCTGCTTCTTTACACAGTGTCAATGCCATTTACAGGAATTTCAATCTTCATTTACACGAAACATGTTTTGAAGTGGAATTTCAAGAAATGTGGTTTTACTACATGTTGCACTGTAACAATGTTCACAATATGATTAAAATATTTACAAAAATAAATGTTATTACGTTGCAGAGTTAAATGAGTTTATCTTCCCAGCACATCTGAGTGATAGCAAACCACTCAGATCTGCTAAAGACATAGTTTTTTTAGGCATGTAAAGATATTTCTCAGACATAAAGCCCAAACGTTGCAAAAAGTCTCTACCAATTGCGTAATCAGAAACTCTGGGTTCTTGTGGTTCAGGATTTTCACAGCATTTTTATAGTTTATGAGAGGCATCATTGACCTAACAGAATATTATAGCATCTAGAAATTGGAGTCTGGCTTCATAGCTAGGAGAAAAAAATAGGATGTCAAAAGGATTTGCTCAAAGTTAACAGCAGAGCTTGTGATCACCAGTTCCCAGCTCTTCCCAGCATTGCTGAATATCTACAGTTCCTAGTGATCTGAGACAGCTGTAGAAGGCCACCAATGTGAGCACAGTGGCAGAGCTTTCCTCAGTTTCTCTACACTGTGTTTTAAATTTACTGATTGGCTGTGCTGCGTCCTTGCTCAAGCCAAAGACATTGTGGAGCACACCATCCACAACAGAAGAGAAGAGCTCAGCTGTGCCTGTTACCTCAGGGCTCAGATGAATGCCCCGTTCATAGCTCCACCTTTGTGTCTTCCTTGTCTTTCCTATCACATGACAATGTCATCTCAAACATACTTCCCAGAAAGACCCCAAGGTAATCTACCACAGAGCAGAACTGGGAGATGTAGGCAGCCTGAACTCACCTGCACAGTGTGGACACACTGAACCTGCTTGGGGCTTCAGGCTATTCATGAAGCCTGTCAGCCCAGCTACCATGGGGGGTGTGTTCTTAGTTCCCAATGTAGTCACAAAGAAAATATGTAGTCTGCTGAGGAAAACGTAAGAAAGATCTATCTTACTTGCACGTTGCCCAAAGCTAGACCTGAAGAAGCTTTGCTGAAGTGCTGAGGCTTCTTCTCAGGCTGCCCAACTGTACAAAACATCAGATTTGCAAGGCTCCCTCTCTTCAAAAACATCAAGAGCAGAGGCACATCTGACTGTGGCCTCAACCCCCAGAATCACATCAGGAATCTCACCTCCCTGGCTGGAAAGGAGTACAGAGGTTTAACAGTCTGCAGTCAGCCTTTAGGAGAGGGAAGTGCAAAACTTCCCACAAGTCATGTCCCGTCACTGATCTGATGCTTCAGACCTCTATGTAAACGCAGGAACAGTGCATCTGCACGTTGTGTTAGCTGTTTCCAAAAAGACAAGAAACACTTTACTCTTCAAAGAAGTCTGCAGTGTAGGATGATAACCTCAAAAGAACAATGCTGAGACTCATCTGCTGAGACTCACAGGAGGCCTGACGCAGATTCGTTTCCATCAAGAGCAATTAAGTGAGGCATAAATTCAGTGTAGGCAATAAATTCTCGGAGAACTGGCAACTTATGCATGCTGCCAGTGGTACTGTCAAGCCAAGAAAGAAATTCTTATTTTAAATGTCCTTTTCATTTTCCTTAAGTCAAATTGGTCAGATCTAGAAGCACTTATTGTACACACTCAGATATTTCTTAATATAATTGTTGAAATTCAAAGACTAGATGCAAACATTATAAGCCCATAAACAAACACGCAGATTACATTTATAATGGAAAATGATGGTAAATCTCAGCAGAGGATTTGTGAATTTCTATGTGAAGCTTTATTCTGCATCTTAACCACAGTAACACACATGCTGGGGAACTCGTGTTTGTGGTGGTAATATGAAAAGGCAACACGCTTGTCTGAGACTTCATCTAATGGCCAAAGCTAATTGAATCAGAAGGGAAAAAGGGCAATTTTGGAAGTGTTCATGGAAAGTTACCTTTCTAAAAAAAATTAGCTACCAACCAGCTCTTTTAGCCGAATTTCTTGATAGTTTTGCATAGGAGCAATCTCTTAGGCTCTAACTCAGTAAGACAATTAATGAAATACAAGGCATTATGCAGCAAACTTGTTAAGTAGCAAACCTTGGGTTTGTTGAGAATTTCTGTGCTGGGAAAATACCTCTTTTAATTAAATGTCAATACATTGTAGTAACATTTTTGTGTGTGACCAAATATCATTGATTGAGCATAAGCATTTCTATTCTGTCATTTGTGATAATTTTAATAATAAATGAAGGAGCATTTAAATTCCAGGCTGAGGTGACTGTTACTAGGTGCTTATGCTGGAGGCTGACATGCAGAAAGATCAGAGCTGACAGCACTCAGAGGGAGGATCTCTCACAGTTTCATTGAGGAGTTGTATGGAAAGGGATAGAGTTTGGAGGGTTTGCTTTCTTTTACAAAAAAACTATGAAAGTGTAAAAAAGTATAGAAAGAATACTAGACAGTGTTGAGAAATTTGCACATAGAAGATTGGAAAATTTAGAATTAAGCTTGCCCTCGAAGTCTTAATGCAGAACTTTTGGATGTATGTGTACTTTTACATAATTACACACTGCTTTCTGCATGCTGAATAAGTAGGGCAGGTAACATTTCCCCCCTTAATTTTTTTCTGAAAAAACTGCGACTGGATATATTGACTCATTACACAGACATACTCTACTGTTAATTATAAATAGAAAATTCTGAGTTACTATGAACCTAGTCACTAAAACCTCATTAATGTTTATTTTCTGATAATACAAAAAGCTAAACAAATAGTTTCATTTTGCCGAGAATCTTAAATCTAATCAGCCTATTTACAACATAACAGGATATCATTTTTCTTGGTATACTATGGAACATGTCCATTTGTTTGTTCTTATTCCTTTTAGATAGAATGGCAACACCGACTTTGAGCATATTGCTGTTCTGGTCTCTCAGAGCTGCAATGATAGACTTCACTCAGCTCACAACCTTCTGATGAAGAAGAAACATTCTGATGAAGAAAAAGAATTCTTTCCTCATCACTGCTGAAGTTTCATTGATACAAATCAAGAAGGCATTAGTATCCCAAGGTCAAAGTGGTTTGCTTCTCAGTTTGATGTCAAAGAACATCTGCTTGATCTTCCTGGACACTCTCTCTGGGAGCGGCAGTCTAGACAATTCATGTCCCTGTTCTCCCTTGGCCGATGTTTGTCTCTCCAGTTTCAGAGTGATCCCCCTGGTTGCAGCCTGCCATTGTGCTTTCTGGAAGTCCTATGACCATGGACAATTTGAGAAAAAAAAGATCAGTTAGATAGCTCTTGCAACTAGCTACATGTTTTACATATAATTTTTTCTTTATTAAAAAATATAACCTTGTGATAAATGGAACATGAAAGGGCTGAGAAGGCAGACAAGAAACCATGAAGACTCAGAAGACTGCCACAGTATTTGCTAGTAGCAGATACAAACTAATATCATTAATAAAATTAATATAATTAATATTATATATATTATACAGCAGTAGTGTCATACAAACTGATTTAATCAACCCTTCATTTCAAAAGAAAGTTTAAATTAATACCTTGCCTTGACAGACAGTATTCAATTCTGTTTTCATATGTAATTTCCCTGCAAAAGAGGAGGGATTTTAAAATCAGATTCTTCTTTTGCAAGTATAGTGGCTTAAGGAAAGCACATAATGGATAACATTTGAAAAAGCATGTTGCTTTCATTATGGGAAAAAAAAATCACAGAAGAGTTGTGGACTCAAGAACACCTTACAGAAAGTCAGTGCCTAGGAGCGCATGCACAAACAAAGGTAAATCAAGGCAAAAAACATAAATGTAACTACAAAGGTCTGGACTGGGAGATTGTTTCATTGTTTTCCTGGTGGAGACCAGAATACTATTAGAGCAGGTCTATAACTTTTCATTTTAGAAGATGGTGTATGCAGTGGGTTTTGAACCCTTTTGCAAATGGAGAAAATGAGGCAGAAAACTGAAAGCTCATATAATGTCCATTTTTATAGTGAAGTTATTTTGGATTATTGGAACAAGTCATGTCTTTTGAAGTCAAAACTGATTACCTCTAAATTCTCATGCTATGGAGATTTTCCTTTGCAGAGAGAAAATAATTGAACTTTGGTTTTCGGAATTATTCTTCACAAAATTCCCTTGGATGTGCGACACATGATTTCCCTCTAAATATCTTCCACTAGTGAGCATATTTAGCCACATGACAACAAATTCTTTTCTCTATTTGAGTTGGGGGTTTGGGGTGGTTTTTTCCCAGTATAAAGATCAGATTTACTGATTGGAAGTACTCCAGATCTCCTTTGAAACCATTAAAAACTACACTCACCTTCTGACACCAAGAAATTCCTAAGCAGGTTGCATACCACCCTTAGCAGCTTGGCTGCTTGTTTGCTGAGTTCCTTTGGAAGTCTTGGATGAATAACATCTGACTTGAGCCATCTGGGCCTATTAATTTTGCCAGTTTGTTTCATAACCTCTTGCACTGACTTTCTGAATTGAGACACAGCCTCTCGTGTGTCGCCCATGAAGAAGTTTCTAGTACGGGACCTCCAGAGCAAACACACGTGCAAAAAAGCACCGTTTTTTTCTTCCCTGCTACTGTGTGCCCTGGTCTATAAGCTGATCTGTTTCCTTATAGACTTTTTGGCATGTTCCCTGCTCCTGAAGAAGGGGGGGTTTCATTATTTTATGTTTCTTGCAAGCTGCTGCTCAGTCTCTTTCTTGTTTTGCTTTATTGTGTTTTCATATTCAACTTTATAGAGCTTATGGTCCTTTTCGTTCGCTTCATTTCAACACCTACCTTTCTGTAGGTTGGCTTCTTGCTATTCATAACCTTTCTTGCCTGGTTGTTTAGCTCTGCCAGCATCCTCTGGATCTATCATTTCAGTAAAAGAAATTACAAATATCCTGCCAAAATAAAGAAAAAAACCAAGTGTTTTTGACTTGTACTCACAACAGGCTGTTGCCAAGAAAGGATGCTTGTTTGCCTTTCCCAGAATTCAGTTTATAAGCTCTTGTTTTCAGTTAGAAGCATGTACTGGACTTCAAAAAAGAAAAGGAAATGATACAGCATTTTATATATGCATGTAAGTGGCTTTGAAGTTTTCTTTCTGCTGAAATTAAATGTGAAATGTGAAGTCTGTTTGAGAAACAAGAAGCAGGATGAAAGAGGAGTATGCATGTTAATTGGCTGTAT
Source organism: Phaethon lepturus (assembly GCF_000687285.1). NCBI lineage: Eukaryota > Metazoa > Chordata > Aves > Phaethontiformes > Phaethontidae > Phaethon > Phaethon lepturus. Next base: position 16,047 of record NW_010542517.1, on the reverse strand, counting down.
CGTTATTGGATGTGTACTGCATATATGCATCAATTGCTTGGTTAATTTGGGGGTGGGGTGTTATTCTTTTTAGCCTGAAAGACTGTTTTTCCTTTCCTTGGGTGGGTTTTCTGCAATCTTTATGTGTAGATAGATGAATATATTTTCACTTCTACTCCAAATTTTCAAGAACTAATTTGATAGTGTAAAGGGGATTTAGAACAAGTGAAACAAAAGACTATAATTTTTCAACAGTTTACTTACCAGATACATGACTTTTAAAACCTGGTTTGTTCCTGTGCAGGAGGATAATCCACCTAGGAATCAATTTCTGTCATTGTTCCTATGAGGTGTCTGTTGCTAATTTTTTAAGAGGTTCCTGAGACAACCACAGGATCCACTGCCTTTGGTTTACTAGAACTTTACACAGCTTAGCAAATAGACAAGAAAAAAAGAAAAAAGAAAAATTATATAGACTGGTAAGATGATTGTGGTGGGTTGACCTTGGCTGGCTGCCAGACTCCTACCCAGCTGCTCCGTCATTCCCTCTCCTCAACAGGACAGGGGAGAAAATAAGACGAAAAGGCTTGTGGGTCATGATAAAGGCAGAGAGATCACTCTCCAGTTACCATCACGGGCAAAACAGACTTGACTTGGGGAAAGTTAATCATTTATTGCAAAATAAAGTAGATTTGGATAGTGAGAAATGAAGATAAAAAGATTAAAGCAACACCTTCCTCCTGTTGCTTTTTCCCAGGCTCAACTTTACTGCTTTATCCCTGCCTTCACTACCCTCATCACTGACCACCCTGAGCAGCACAGGGGGATGTGGGTTATGGTGTCAGTCCATAACAGCTCCTCTCTGCTGCTCCTTCCTCCTCACACTATTCCCTTGCTCCAGCATTGGTCCTGCATGGGCTGCAGTCCTTCAGGACAAACCCGATCCAGCATGGGTCCTGTAAGTCCCACATATCTGCTGTGGGGATGGATGCAGAACAATCTAAGTGTGTAAAGCGAAGCAAGGTTGTCACGTCTTTTATTTGACCAGCCATTGCATCTGGTGAACATAAAAGCTATAGCTCAGAGTATATAAATCATTCCACGGCTGTTCTAGAAACAGCTAAAAATACCATATTTAAACTTTGCCTTCCAAGGATCTTCCAAGTAAATGATTCCAAAAGAAGGTAAGACTGCAAGGGTTTGTTTGCACTAGGTACAAGAGAGTTATTTAGCATTGTGATGCTGCATGGTAAATACTACCGCCTTGTAGAAACAGAACATATTTGTTGGTCACTCAGCAGCTTTTGTTTTATACTGATCAATCAGCCCCAAGTAGTATGTTTGTGTATGAAAGACTTCTCTGGAGATCACTTTTTTTTGCAGTATGTGATTGCACTGCGAACAGTATAAGCCAGGTTAGTACCTGGCTTTCAGGTACTAACCACAATATAAGAGCTGAGGCAAAGTTACTTTGGTTTCCAAGCTTAAATGACTGTTCTTAGTAATCAGAGAGGTTTTGTTTAAGAGATCAGTGAATAATTTCTGTCTACTGCTCTGGATGCATTTATATTCCTTCAAACTGAGGTAAGTGTTTAGGACACTAATTATTTAATTGCATACTACAGCTAATAACATGATGGTTTATGTCTCCCGTGATGTATCACCACTAGACACTATATGGACTCATTAAAGGTGAAGCCAGGGTGTAGTCCTGACCCAAAGAAAACCTTGATGAAACCTAGAAAATTTGAAAGCAGCCATAAATCATTATAACCATTTCAGAGAAAAAAACTTTCATCTTTCTACTGAATTCTCAATTTCCAGAAAGAAATATTCCAGACTAGCACTTAAAAGATCACGAAGAACTTGCTAGAATTCCCAGCTGAATTTTTTTTTTAAAAGACCTTGCATAGTAATTTAAAAGTAAACAACTCCTTGCTGATAAAAATCAGCCCAGGCTTGTCCTTTTGAAGTGCAACAGAAACATTGCAAACTGCAAGGTTTGAACAGATCTGCTTCAGCAGTTCTATGCCACACAAGTCTGCATTTAAAGAAGGGCATTAAGTAGCTCAAATCTATGAACAGTTGCTCGAGTGTGCAGACACACAGCAGAACCAAGGATCAATACATGTATTTAAATGCCATTCCCAGCTGTTTAATGAGACGTATGCACACAATCTTCTTTTGGTAAAGCAAGAAGCAGTTCCCAGCATTTGAGAAAAACACAGAAGTTGACACAGCTGATTTTGATGTAAGGTAATTGAGAAAAGTCCATCAGTCCAGTGAAGTGGGCTTGAGGGGCTCAAAACTGTTCTCTCATGTGCAAGAGTGTGCGTGCATGGGAAGACTGCATTTGAGGATTGTGATACTGCATTGGAGAAAATGCCGCGTTTGAAGTACCTGAGAAGGGTCTGGAGTTTGTCTAGAGAAAGGCAGGGGAAGTGAGAAAGAAGAGAAAAAGAGTTCACTTGTCTGGGCAGTTTATACTGTTAAATTATTTTTCACAGTGCTGCCGCGGCACGGCCTCAGCTAAAAGCACGAATGGTCATCCCCTGTCCCCTTCCTGTTTATCACACTCATTTGAAGCATTTCCCGTAACTTAATTTGACACTAACGGTCAAACAGTCTTCAATAGGAAGAAGTGATAAAAGACCTTGAGATGGAGAACGAAGAGGGTTACACAGAACTTAATTTCAAAGCAAGGAAGAAAAGCTCCAATGCAGGTGAGCATATCAATGTTTATGGCTTCAGACTTGTTCTGAAAATAACAAATCTCATATCTGAGTTATCATAAAAACCCACAAATCTGCCGAAATGTTTAGTTGGTGCTACTAAAGTTGCCAATGATAGACAGCAGTATACAGAGAAATACGATGGATAGTAGATAAAATGCAGTACTACTAGTACCAACAGGCTTGGAGTACTGGTACTCATAGTTCCAGTATAAAATGGAGACAAGGAGATAAAGACGTATGAGGAAAACATGAGGCAGTAGTTGGCAGCAAGTTCGGCAGTGGTTAATGGCTCATTAGCCATTAAAATTTTCTCTGGGGATTTTGGTTGGCTTTTATTGTCTTGGTTTGGTTTGTTTTCAGGAATGACAGCTAAGGAGAATCTAAGAATAATTTAAATGAAAACTGTAAGACAGTAACTTACTGTCCAGTAAGTTTTTTCAACAACCTTTTGCGATTTTGTCAAAAGCGTCAGGACCAGCAAAGGGGCAAATGCAAAGATATATGCTGGAAGGCTTTAAAGCTCACCCTTGCTAACCTATATTTTTTTTAAGTCTCCCAAGGAAGAACTTCTCAGATCATAAATACCAAGTCCTCAGAGTAATTAGACACCCAGTTTCCAAAGTGTTAATTAGCTATGATGATCAGTTCCTGAGAAATCCTGGCTGCACATTTATTTAAGAACAATTTTTAACAGTAAAAAAGCAAGACCCAACTCCGGTTACCTGATACAGCAGGATAAACCGCGTGCAATTTTATTGGCATAAATTGTGCCCGTTTTCCTATTATCACAATAACTTAGCTGAGAGCCTGTTCCAATCTGCGGCAAAAGCACAAAACCGAGAAAAAAAATCAGAAAATATGATAAAAACTAATATTTATTTAACTAAGTATTTTCAACAGCCTTTGAAATATTTGTCAAAGTGCACAAAAACGTTGCTGTAATGGAGCTGATTGAACATTTCCACTTAAAAGAAGCAGAACGTCAGGCGAAGTGTATGTGGCACCTCTGTGCAAAATGATGAGAGCTAGAAACCCAGACATGAGGTGGAAGTGTTAGTGGAAATTAGTTTATCATGTACCACGAAGTTCAAGTCGTTTCGTGATTTGAAACACAGCTCCATGCATTACATTTTTGAAATAATAGTGTAGAAGCAGAGAACTTTTCAAACAGCTGATTCACATCTGATCTGGACCACCAGCATTTGAAATGCAATGGCTTTTAAAGGATACTTCCACGGGGTACTTCCTGATCTTATTTACTAGTTATGGAACAAGTTCTCTACAAGGTACAACATTTTGGTACCCTGTTTTCTCTTCCAAGAATGGCCATTTCCATGAAATGGAAAATCACCCTTCTGTTATTCTCTGACTTTATTCCTGGGCCCCAAACCAAGGGAGGTTTACATGTAAAATCTTTTTTTCCTGTGAAGTTAAGTTTGGACAAAGTGAACAGTGTATTGCGCCTTGGTCTTTCTAGAAGAACATTCAGAAAGATTTTCCTGCAAACACTAATGTTAGAATGCTTGGAAGAAAAATTAACCTGACATTTCCTACTTAGCTGGGCAACTTCTAACTGTTCTCCTCCTTGCTTCGAGGAATCCTTTGAGGCATCATAGAACATCTTTTATGCCTTGGCTACTTTAAAGATCTTTGCTGCATTGCAGCCTAGAGTAACTATATCACTACCCCTTCCAAGAGCACATTGACAACCCTCTGGAACGAGTGCAGCGGAGGGCTCCTGAGGTAGGTAGTGAGCTGGAAAAGTTACAGAGGAGGAGAGGCTGAGACAATTGGCTTTGTGCAGCCCTAAGAGAAGAAAGCTGAAGGGAGTCTTACTCTTCTCTCTAACTACTGAATGGGAGGGTGTAGAGAAGACAGAACCAAACTCTTCTTGAAGGTGCACATCGAAAGACACGATTTGGAACATGGAAAATTACAATTTGGTACAAGAAAACTTCTCTTACCGTGGTGGTGGTCAAACACTAGGACAGGAGCCTGGAAAGGCTGTGGAATCCCCATTATTGGAGATATTTAGAAATGGACTGCACAAGGCCTTGAGAAACCTGCTCTAACCTGAGTCACAGGTTAGTCAGGAGGAGTCCAGACTAGATAAGCTCTTGAGATTCCTTCCAGCCTACATCATTCTGTGATCCTGTGCCAAGCTATGTAGAAATCCTGAAATGCAGTGAGTGAGCAGAGAGAGCAGCGGTTTCACTAGGAAGTGGCATGGCAGGAGTGTGACAGTCCTACAAGAATAAATTTTAAGATTGTTTGGTAATATTGAGAAGGAAGATTCAACATTTCCAGGCTTCTCTGAGTCTAATTAAGAGTAATTTTGTTTGAGTTGCAAGGAAGCTCAATTTTGCATCTCTATTCACTGACCTTAATCAAGCATCCAATCTCCAAAGAATCCCTGTTTAATGCACTGCCTCTTAATTTTTTAAACATTTTGTAGTAATTTTCCAGTTGGGATTGTCTGAACATCAAGGACTGAATAAAAAAAAAATCTCCAAATCATAATGTGGACTTTTCTAAAGGCCTTTGACTTGGCATCCATTGCACAGATGATAAAACTAGTGGGTCCTGGAGTTACGGGACTACTTGCTAGTTACTAATTTTCAGAGAAGCTACTGGCCCTTTCTTGATTGACAGCGTTGGTATTCATAGCCCTAGAACCTCATTTTTGTTCGTACATGTTATATACATGTCTTTCTTTGCAACTGTTAGAAAATTCGGTTCTTCGTCTTTCACTACGTTTGTGAGGTTTTCTTTAGCAGTGTTAAGTGTTTGCTGTGGCATCAGACAGTCTTAATGGTATCTGCAAGTGACATCCCCCTGCTATGAAGAAGCAGAAACTGTTCAGTAGCTGTGCCACTCAAAAGCTCAAGTGGCAAACAGTGAGGACAGCATGAGAAAATTCAAGCCCCCCAAAAGTTTTCATAAATGAAAGCTTATTACACTCAAGAACCACTTGATATGCAGGAGGCAACTAGAAGGCAAAAAGCAGCTGCGACAAAGCACACGGCAAAATGAGAGTGTTGGATGTTCTGTCTAGAGAAACCCAGATTTATGTCCTGGGTAGCATCTCATGTTGTGTTTTTAAAACCCTCTTATTTCTTGCAGAACTTCCCTCTAATTCTTCAGGCTTGCGGTATCTTGCTGCTCTCTCAGGATTTCTGAATGTTGTATTTCTGGGAGCTGCGATCACATTAATTCAGCAATGTGAGTGACCAAGTGAAGTGTTTTGCTTTCATTCCTGTCAATTAATGTTTTGCTTTAATACCTGTCAATGAAAGGTATTAACCCTTAACTTGCATGGGTTTGGGGTGTTTGAAGATGGTTGGAGTCTTTTTCACTTCTTTCACATCCATTGCATGTTTGGGGTGTATGAAGGTGGTTGGAGTCTTTTTCACTTTCCCATCCCCCAGTCTGAGAGTTCCTCCTCTTCCTTTCAAAACCAGGACAAACCACCAAGGTTTCTAGCCAAAGAATCCATCCATCCACCTGCCCATCCATCCATCAGTTTGGAAAAGCTCTTTTAATAATCAAATAAAGATGTGTACCTCTGAGTTTATAAATGTAGCCTTTGCACTGTCCACAGAGTTTGTGCATAAGCACTGGGTCGCTGCCAGCATTGATCATGTGCAGTCAGAGCTTACCTACCCAGCACAGATGTATCCCTGAGCATCTAATCTTAGAGATCAGAGAGAAATGGCTGCAGCTGCCCTGGCCAAGCAAGTCGGAAAAGTTATTAGGTTGCCATCAACAAACTTCTAAATATTGATCAAGGAATCTAATTTTAGTTTCCTCCTTTAGAAAATCTTGGCCTGGTAGTCCCAATGTCCAGCCTGCTTCTGGACATCACAATCACTTTGCACCTCAAAATTACTTGAGAACCCAGGAGAAAATGAGAATTCAGAAGCAATTCTGGTCATGAGTATCCTGCAGAGTCAGATGTTCTCCCTTTCTCTGGATGTGAGTCCTACCCTCTCACATCAACACATTTTTTTTCTGAAATAAGCTCAGTACAAATTTCAGGAACTGAAAAATCAAAGGCACAACCGTGTTATTTGAAAGACAACTGTTGCATACCATGTTGTCAAAAGCATCATAATAATGGACTTTACACTGGCTTTGTGAAGCCGGTCACCTCAGGTATTTGTTTCATGTATGTGATTTGGATGCTTAACTTTCCACCTACCATTCATAGGAGACCTGAAAGGACAAATGAGCAATCCGAATTTCCACTTAAAGCTCCTACCCAGGGAAAAATACTATGGGGTTTCTATACAGTTCATTTGTGAGCTTTACATTAAAATGTAGTTGATCCTTGTCCAGGTGACTTGCTATCAAGTGACACATGGAAGCCCAGAGAAAATCTTTCCGAAAGTGACAGAATCTTTGAGAAAGATCTTCATGAAAACAGTTTACTGACTACATTAAAGGAAAGCTTATGCATGCATACAAATGGTAAGGAAATAAAGTCTCGCTCATAGTAGCATAAATGGTTTGAAGCTCTTGGAAAGATTAATATAAAAATAAACACCTGCACAAAGGAACTGGCCTTTAGATATCAGAATAAGCATGTTTATATTTAGAAAGGTGTATAAAGTGATCTATTTTATAGTTTCATCCTTGAAAATTTTAGTTTAAGCAAAACATAAAAGTAGAGCAGCGTTACTAAAGGTCTTTGTTATTTCTCCATGGGTACCATTGAATTGTACTACTCCCCGTGATTTCAGCAGAGCTGGAATTTTATCCATGGCCTTTACCTCAATTATTATGTAAAATATTTAGTAAAATTATCTAGCGTTTTGAAACATTTAAAGGCACAAAGTGATCCCTAATCAAAGAATGACTATCCTTATTACTACTGTAAAGCAGGGACAATGTGCTTTCTTAAAACGAGCTATACCATCACAATTTCTGCCCCACTCCTGGCTTAAAGCTTCTTACTCTTTTATTCAAAAGCCCCATATAAAGCAGGAGCCAATAACAGTTATATGAGTTGTAAAAAAAAAAAAAAAAGTGATAAAATCCTTTCTCCCCAAACTCTTCACAGACTCCAGATGTGAACTCTGCCCCATTGGCTGGAAGCTGCATTATGGGAGATGTTATTTCTACTCAGAAACTCGTGACACCTGGGAAAATAGTAGAAAGTATTGCTCAGGAAGAAAATCTGAGCTCCTGATTATAGAGGATGAGACTGAAATGGTAAGCTTGTAAGGCACTCTGTAGTTCAAATACCCTTTTTACTTACACTTTGTGAATCGCACTGCAGCTTTCCATGTATTTTTAGAAGCCATTTCTAATCCAGATATGCTTATAAAAGGCATCATCAGTGGTAAGTACACTGATGATTGGCTTCTGCATGTTAAGAAATATTTGTGCCAAAAAGACCAGTAGCCTATGTTTCATTTAAATAGATGCAATGGTATGCCTAGAGTTCATCTCCAGCAAGAAGCAGCTGGTATTTAGAATAGTAGAATAGTAGAATTTAGAATTTAGAATTAGTATATATAAGGATTCCTGCATGTTTTATCCCAAATCAAACCTTTTCAGAACTTAGCTGTCATAAAGGCTGTTACCTTTCTTTTGTGGAACGGAGCTGTTTCTCTATGCTTTGTACATTTTTAAATGTCAGTACCAGATCTGCAGCAATAGAAAGAACAGTTCTGTGGACCAAACCCTAACCTGTAGAGTGTCTCTTTTGTGCTACTGATTTTGCTTAAAGGTGACCAGGTTCAGACAGTCAATTCTAGAGCCCCCAGGAGAATGAGCTGGCAAAATGATCATCTCCCTTCCTTGTTGGGGGGCAAAAGAGGAGATAGCTTCACCTATCTGAGATAGCTTCAGCCTGATCCTCATCTAAAATGTGCTAGTGGAATGGGCCTGGAATTTGAACTGGCCAGGAGCCGAAGGCAAGTTCCTTGGTTGCTCCATTTACCAGTGTTAGCCACAGAATTGGGTGTAGTTGAGAACCTGAACTGATTTCCATGTGGTTGTTTTTTTTCTTCTTGGAATTCCTTGGAAACATTCGCTGGAATCCTTGGGCATGAAAGCCTTGCTGTTTTTAAAATATTAATTACCACTATAAGTTACTGGTGCTGGAGTTTTATGAAGTGTCATTATTATGAGAGTTCAAAGATGTACCTCTCTCTAGGATTTCTTGAACAAACTGAAGAGTAAAGACATTGGCTTTGTTTGGACTGGTTTAAGCTTTGATGAGGAGGAAGGAAGATGGGTATGGCTCAGTGATCCCAAACACCCAGGGCACAGGTAGGTTCATTCTGGAGTCAATCTGTGCTGGCTTCCGTGACGTGTTCTCCACTCGCTGTGCCTGGCCTGTTCAGACATTAAACGGGGAGAAAGTGGTCGTAAGATACCAGGGCCCATACCCTTTAGGCAGTTAGGCATTTCAGCCTATTCCGATTTTTCTCAGTACAGAATTCTGATCAAAACATGCATCATTCCTTGACAGGTCTCCGAAAAGGAACTAATTTTATTAGGAAGTGCCTATGCTGTGTAAACTTTTTACTTTCCACTGCATCGCGTAGGGAATCAGAGAAAGGGCGAAGCTTACTAAACAAATAAAACCTGTGTGTATGTCAGGGAATCAAAAGAATGACAGCATAAAGACAAAAAAATCCAGTCTTTGTGGTTTCACTCTTTGTATATGCAAACAAATTTTTTCAATGGGCTTCATATCCGTGTATTGTTTGGCTCTTGCAGTTTTACAATAAAAGGAAGGAAGAAAGAAGAAAAATGTGCCGCCTATAAGTTGACAGAAATGCACGCTGATAACTGCTGCTCCCTATACAAGTGGATTTGCAAGAAGAGTGCAGTCCTTCTGGGTATCTAAGATATTGTAAAGTTAAAGTGAATAGGATCTTTAAAGGTTCATACCCCTTTACAGTGGGTAAGATATCTGATGTAAAATGAAGGAGAAATTGTTGACCCAAATTGTGATTAATGAATGTATTGTGATTCTATTTGTGATTGAAGTCCAGGAGGATTTCAGGCTTGTGTCTCTCTTCTTTTCAGGATGAAGCTATAAAATCTCTGCGTCTTTGTGCAGACTGATGCATTGCCCCTTAGAGCTATTAATATAAGCAGTTTACTAATTTTAAGTAGATTATAAAGTCTATGAGTTATGTAATCCACAGGTAAAATGAGGGTTTTTTTACCAGTCTGGCAACTAAATTATGCAGCAGGCAAAAAGTTGCTGTTGCTACTTACTTCAGGTGAAGAGGTGATAATCAGTGCTATGCACTTAAATGAGCCTGCAGATCTCACCATTGGAGATCCAATATGGGAAGACAGCATAACTCCACACAACAGAAAGTCAAGATCCAATATTTTTGCCAAAAAGTGCAATTTCATGTATGTCATTCAGTGTTACAGAATTTAGCGGTGAAAAAAACCCATAAATACCTCTTCAGTTCGGACGTGAGATTTAATTGCCTGATATGATGTCCTTGTTCTATTAGCATGCTAGAAATGGCAAAATCATATTTATGGGCCTAAAAGGCTATAAGCCTTCCTTTTGTTAGTCCTCTTCACAGACACTTTTTACAAGTCAAAAGTGAACGTTGCAACCCTCCTACATCTCGAAGCTTGTGATCAGGACAAGGCAGCAGGTCTGAGAGATGTTTGCTCTGTTCTGTCTGATCTTACCTCGAGATAACTTGAACAGATCTGACAGTAATCTATAGTTCTTCATTGTTATGTATAACCATAACATACTAAACATTTGATTTGTATAGATAAGAAAAATCAGTACAATGATTAAAATGATGACTCTAGGATGTAAAGTCAAGTTCCAAACTCTTCTAGTTGAGGAAGATTTCTCTGAGAGGCACTTCTACCAGGACTGGTACACTGCATTTTGGACTGTGGTAGCAATGTGGGTTACTTGGTGGTTTGTTTGGTGTACATGTGGCTTTTGTACCACATGTCAGACTTCAGGTGTAAGAGTGGGGTGCTCTAGCATTTCTGGCAATTGTTTGAAAAATTGTTGAAAATTGCTTGGCAATACCTAAAGGCATTGAGCCTAACACAACGTACAATTGCAATGATTCCTGTGAGCTGAGTGTTGCTTCTATAGGTATGATTGTAATTAAAACCACATCCTTCAGCAGATGTTACTTTACTTACATATCCATTATCAGATAAATTATACACAATGAGATAATTTACAATAATTTGTGGGCACTTGATGAACACACAATTGCAATGGCATTACACATTTCTGACATTGTTTGGCTAGCTCCTTGATAACAAAAAGTCTTTTTCATAAAATTGGTACATGGTTCTATGTCATACTTCTATGCATTTTTTTTAATAACTCTGTAATTGAGGAAATTCTGGTTTCCACTTTTATTTCTATACTTAATCGATTAAGCTTTGCTTTTTATAGCACTTACTTAAACTGTTTTGTAAACTCACAGCATCACATCCATGTATATCTTTGTTGCATAGACAAACATCATGTATTAGTGATAATGATCACAGTTATTAATGGGAGACATGTTTATCTTCATTGAGAGAAATGGGGTTTCCCTTGCTTGGAAATGGGAACACTTTACAATTGCTTCCATTTTTCCCCATTATTCATGGATGAATGTGATGGTCTTGATTTTAACTTCAACCATGGGAATTGACTAAAAAATCGCAGCTTTGTATCTTTGCCATTTCATATATATATATATACACAGCAATAAAAAGAAAGCTAAACCAGCTAAACCAAATCAATACAACCTGTAAGTAGTGATACCCTTAGGGTTGAAATGGATTGCTTGTTCTTCTGTACTACTCTCTTTTATCCTTCCTTGCTTTTCCATATGCAAGGTCCATACAACATTGGGCACTCCTACTAACACCTTGCTTCACACTTACCCTCCTTGTCCAGTTCCACCACTGCAGTCCACTATTAGCAAATGTTAACAGGCTGGACTAATTCCAGTGTGCTATTATCCCCTTTTCTCATTTCTCATAATCCTCCTTGCTTGCTCAATCCCTTTTGCTAATTCTATCCAAGCAATAGTTAATCTCACTGCTCATTCAGATTCACTGTTTGTTGTTCAGGATAGATTCGTATATCTCAAACATGGTGCTTTTCTTTAGTTTAACCACCCCTTCAATGCAAGTATCATCATTTTGGGGCCTCATCATCTGTATTATTATACTAATCTGCTCTGAGTCTAATGTGATAGAGATTTGCTCTGTTCTATTCTTGACCATATGTCTGGCCCCTTACGTTTTTACAATGGCTTCAAAAACTAAAGTTTCTCTCAGTTTTTCAGATGGTTCTCTTTTGTGGAATTCTTTTTGCAGTGGGGCAGTTGGTAGTGGATAACTGTACTCCTCCAGACTCTTCCTAGCACAACTGTTCCTTGTCTGGGGTGGATCCCAATGTCGTCTAAGCTCTCCTTAAGATCCCTCTCCTGGTTTATAGCTGTGTTTAGTGTCCTGGGGCTAAGCCATACACAATAACTATTCAAATGCAACCTGGTCATAATTTGGGGCTTGTCTGTCTCTACTGTTTAGAAGCCTTTATCAAAGAGAAGCTGACAACTTTTTCCATGCCAAATACATTTCTACTGTTACATTTGGCTTGTGCTAATGTATGTAATACAATGTGATGTATCCACTTATAATGATCACTTACTGCTGCAAAGATTCCATCTATATCAATTATTCTATCAGTCCACCCAGAAGCTGGAGCAGATGCTCAAGAGGAATTATCTTGATCAGCCATGGTTAAACCCATATTAGCATCTAATTTAAGAAGCCAATTAATATACAGGGTTTTTGCTGCAAGGATCTGCTTTTGGGGCCAAGACTCTTAATTATTCTGGGATGTAATAAGCAGTAATAATTATTTCTTCCCTAACAACTTAGTCCGATTCTGGTTGTGTATTTCTCTTTCTTTCTCTTCTTGTTTGTCTGCCTTCTGTTTTTACAGTAACCCAGGTGGTGATGGGTGATACAGGATTCACTTTGAATACTGGCAGCACCTCAGCATCAAAGGCATGTGGACTTTTAGCCTTATACTTCTCTGTGGAAGGGTCACTATCTTGATCAAACTGTTAATTGCTGTCACCTAAGTCAGCATCGTCATGAGAGGGTGCTTTAGTAAGAGCTGTGTCCATGCCTTGCTTTGCGTGTCAGGCTGCTCTAGAGCGTCAATCCCTTCTAGAGTTTTACTTTCTCAGTGTTTTAACTCAGCAGGCTCCTATTTCAGCTTTTAATTTCACGCCTTTTCTTTTGAAGTCTGAATTTCCTGATCTAGCCTATGTGTCACTGACCACATTGCCCATATGCTGTCTCCCTTGATCTCTTTACAGGAAAGTTTTAGCATTAACACTTTAAAGTTTGCAAACTCTTTGTCAGTATCTGCGTTACAACAATTGGACTCTGAGGCCTTGAGCAACCCCATTCCCAACTCCAACAGTTCTTATAAAATGGAGATGGAGTATAAGCAACATGCTTGCCAGGACCACAGGAACCCAAGTTAGCTGCATTCTGGGTCTTCTGTGACCACTGGAGGCAGCCATCCACAGAAAGGCTTTTAGACAAAAGCTGCTCACAGTCTTTGTTGCACTCAGAGTCTTATTATGGTCAAAAAGGGTATGCACATCTTATATACATAGTCAAGAAGTCATTGTTTGGCTATCTAAAGTTGTAACAGCCTAATCAGAATATAACAAACAAATTATTAGTCCAGTTACAATAATACTGCACAATCCAAATTATCAGAAAAAGCCTCATTAGTAACACATTAAGATTGCTTATACTTCCTAGTAGAGTTTTGTTTGTCATTGCAATGCCCCGTGAGTTCTACATGTATGGTACCTGTCTTCCGTGAGAAGTATATAGAGAGGGGGTGTGTGGAATCATCGGCTGGTGTCCGCCAAGTTGTTCCTCAGGAGGTGAATGTTGTTGGTGGAGATAAGTTTTTTCCTCGACATTCTTGGGTCGAACTGGAGTTGTATTTTCTTTGGTTGCTAACATAATCTGCTGAGTTGCCCTTTTTTCACTGATTCCCAACTAAAGTTTGACTATTTTGTTTCACTGCCTTAGTTAAAGATACATGATAGCCTCTGTAGCCTCAGTCTATGGCGTTAATATTTCTTACTAAATAACAGCATAGGTCAGCTACACCTTTACGGTATGTGGTATTCAAAGAACTAAATAAAAACAAATTATGTGATTGTTCCCTGGCTGCTAGACAACTGCTGTCACAGCTAAATCAAGCTGAAATCAGCTCAAGCCAAGTGCAGACAGCTCCTGCACGGATGAATCAAAGCCTCTCACTTTTCCTAGTAATGTGAAAATCGTATTTACTGGGCTACAGGTCTGCCTTGTGGTTCTTTTCCATGTTGTCTCACAGCTTTTCTGCAGAACAGTGAATAGGCCTTTCCTATGGATGTAGTCTGAATATTGTATGGATGTCAGTCAAAAGTGGTTCTCATCCAAAGACACATGGAGAACTGTAATCTGAACACTTGCTCTTCCTATTTCTACATCATCAGTGTTTTTAAGTGCAGTGTCAACTGACTGGTACACTTGCGAAGTGAAAAAATAGTTGTATCAGGATATCCAGCCAAGCCTGAAGAGCTCAGCACCTTCTTTGCTTTCACTGCTGTGCTAATTTTGCTGGAGCCCAGCAGGCACGCAGACGTACAATGAATCTTGCTGAATAAATGTTATAGCCAGAAGGATATACTATGTTGGTGAGGTTCATGTAGATAACCAAATATTACTGTTAAGGTGCAAAATAAACAAGCTAAATGACAGATGAAGGAAAGATTATTACCTCAGGGTGTGGTTTGTTCCTGTTACAGACTTTTGGTCACATCATGTACACAGCATTTCTAAGAGTAATACAACCAGTGTGGCTGTGCCCAATAAACCAGAAGAATATGAAATAGCTTTCCCATACACGTGGGTAATCGAGATCCCTCTGACCACTTTTTATGCTGCGACAAAGGCAGGCTAAGGAGTCCTGAATCTTTAGGACTTTAGCACAGTGAGCTGCACTTCTCTGTGAAACACCATGTGTTTTCTCCCCAGCCGTCGATTTCTAGCTCCAGAAACCATGCAGTCAGCCTTCTATTTCATAGGAAAGGGTTAGCCTGTCATCTTGCTAGAGCTGTTCCTCTGCAAAGTGTTACATGGCGTTTTTGTAGGGAGCGAGCCTTGCATGGAAAACCAGCCGAGATCCAGGCTTTAGTGCTGAAACTTCTCCAGGGCCTGAGTCGGCCTCTCCGCCCTGTCCCGTGCCACCCCAGCTGGTACCCTGCAGTTCTGCTGACCGCGGCTCCCTGCAGCTGAGAACCGGGCCACCACCTCATATCGCGTGCGGTGAGGTCGTGTATTAAACTCCTCTTCTGCAAGGCGTTTTGGTCACCATTTATATTCTGGGGCTTAAGCTGTTTCCTTCTGTTAGACAAAAATATTTACTTAAACCTTATACAGCATGTTATCAAAAATATAAAAAGTGTGGTCTGCTTAATGGACTCCTGGCTAGTCCTTATAAAAAATTCTGTAAAGACTAAAGCACAGTGTCCACTTCCCACAGAATTACTCAAGTGAAAGCTAGTAACAAATCCCTTAGCTTTGTGTAAGTTGGTCCCAGGATGAACAAGCACCGGTGCTCTACAGAGCTGTAACTGAAAGAATTAGCTTTTGAACCTTGAAATTATATATTCAAGAAAAATTCATTCATAATTGTGTTTCTGCCTCCTGGGGAAAAACGTAGGCGTTGCATACCTGTAGTTTTAAAGAAAGAACGCTAGAGAGCACTGGAAGTTTTGCAGAAGGAAATGTCCATTGTATTCTCAATTGTTCCCTAAACTGGGCTGAAAAACAAGTAGTAAGTAAGGGCTGGAAAGCCCCAAAATGGGTCTCCTGGTCTGATGTTGGCCATATGCCTCTGTGCTCCATTAAACTCCCAGAAAAAAAAAAAAAAAAAAAAAATTACAGAATCATAAAACAACAAATGAATGGGGGAAGAAGGGACCCCTGGAAGTCTCTAGTCCAACCTGCTGCTTATAGCAAGGCTAACTTCAAAGCTAGGCAGTGTCACTCAGGGCAGCTCTCTTGTCCCTGTCGGTTTTAGCCAGCGATCACACAGCCCCTCTGGGCACCTGTTCCAGTGCTGCTCCACTCTCATGAAGGAAGAAATTTTTCCTTCTGTAGCGCTCCAGCTTGTGTCCATTGTCTCTTTTGCGCATCTGAGAAGAGTCTGGCTCCAACTTCTGTATACCCCCTCCCCATTAAGTGGTGGACAGTGGTGAGGAGGGCTCTACAGAGGGATCTGGACAGG
>NW_010542516.1:3830-7244 GCF_000687285.1 Phaethon lepturus | reverse complement strand
AAGGTCCTTTCCAACCTATTGTTTCTGTGATGCTGTGATTCTGTGATAATTAATCATTTTAATCATCTATGCATCCTTGTCATTCACTAAGGTCTCTTTGGCCTTCCGACTGTACTTACATGTTACAAAGATAGCATCAAAGCAAGCAGTGCGCAACAGTAGCAATTTTGGAGTGGCAATGCTGCTGTGCAATTATAGTATATAATGGACTTAACCTAATGTTTTCAGAATATTTTTTACATGTAAACTCAGATCTGGCTACTATTGAAATTAATAGAAAAATCAAACTATATAAGGCATCTTTGTATTAATTCATCTCTGCATTCAAAAATATAGTAGATTTAACCAAATGAGAAAACTTGATTGCTTCAGGCTTGATTTTTGCTTCCAGCATATTTCTTGAATGTTCAGTTTCTGACCAGTAACAAATTTTTATTCAGAATCAGTACTCTCAAAGTCTGAGTAGCTTTGCTACATTGTTTTTTCATTTTAGTCTGACTTTGCTTTGTGTATTCCCATAAAGCTGAAGAAAAATTTAAGTTAATAAACTTTTGAGGATGTGACAAGCATGGAAAAATCATGTCAATGAGCTATTTCCTAAATTTATCACTAAAATAATTTTCACAAATGTTTAATTCACTACTATTTGCCATGACTTTCTTGAGAAGTAAATTACTAGGTGGATTGATAGTGACTCTCAATAGAAAATACATTTTTATTCATGTTGTTACAGAAGATAAGGCAAAGTGTCTTCCATAAAGTTATGATCACATACTATTCACTTATTTTTGGGTCAAAGTTACAGTTACTTTAGAGGTGACTTTCCACGCTCCTAATAAAGAATTTTTTTTTTATGATGAGGGTGGTGAAACACTGGCACAGGTTCCCAAAGAGGTGGTAGCTGCCCCATCCCTGGAAACATTCAAGGTCAGGTTGGATGGGGCTCTGAGCAACCTGATGTAGTTGAAGATGTCTCTGCTCGTTGCAGAAAGGTTGGAGTAGATTAACTTTAAAGGTCCCTTCCAAGCCAAACTATTCTTTGATTCTATGATACTGTGATTCTATGATTCTGTAATTATATGATAATATTATCAGCGAAAGCCATATTAAAGTGCTAAGTAACTTATGCCTTTTTTTTTTTTACCCAAAGCCTAGGCACTTAATGTGCCTATTCAAACTGCTATCCATAAGTACATGTTTATTTCACAGTTTTCCTTGGTAAATTAAAAACATTCTTTATCAGTTCATTGGGGCTCAGAAAAAATAAAAGAAACAACAGAAAAAATCCTTCCAAACAAAAGGCAATCACAAAAAAATGTCTTTTAACTCAGTACAGCCACCAACAATTCTATTGGAATTTTCAAAGGTAATTAAAAAACCTAAAACGCAATCAATTGTTAGTTTACATGTGTGTGCATCATGGAAAATGTTCATATATGTCCTAGGAAATCCAACATTGTCTGTTTTCTGGCCGTTCTGATTCTTTTTTTTGTTAGATTTACCAGCATGGTAAAATATGTAATTTAGATGTAACACAGAAGAGTGAACCCCTAAAAAAAAAAGCCTTGCTCTCCACTTTTATTACTGTATTTTTTCAGTCCCATTATCAGAAACCATCATTTTTTATTGTATTTTTCTACATTAACTGTATTTAACCAACACGATGTTGGTAAGTAATTGTCATGTTTCAACCTCATCTGGCAACTAAACACCACACAGCTGCTCACTCACTCCCCAACATCACAGTGGGATGGGGGAGAAAATCAGAAGAGTAAAAGTGAAAAAACTGCTGGGTTGAGATAAAGACAGTTTAATAGGGAAAGCAAAAGCCGTGCACACAAGCAGGGCAAAACAAGGAATGCATTCACCACTCCCCATGGGCAGGCAGGTGTTCAGCCATCTCCAGGGAAGCAGGGCTCCATCACGCATAATCGTTTCTTGGGAAGACAAATGCTAGCACTCCAAACGTCCCTGCAGCCCTTTCTTCTTAATCCCAGCTTTATATACTGAGCATAACATTATATGGTATGGAATATCACCTTGGCCAGTCTGGGTCAGCTGTCCCAGCTGTGTCCCCTCCCAGCTTCCCGTGCACCCCCAGCCTGCTTGCTGGCAGGCCAGCACGAGAAGCTGGACTGTCCTCAACTGCCTAGCAATAACTGAAAATATCAGCATGTTATCAACATTTTTTCATCCCAAATCCAAAACACAGCCTCACACTAGCTTCTCTGAAGAAAATTAATTCTATCCCTGCTGAAACCAGCAGAGTAGTTTAAGCTTCTCAGTTTATATTCTGTTTATATTCAGTAGAGAGAAATTTGTTAAATGAGTTTGACCTACTTTTAAGTTTGTCTCATGATCAGGTACACCGCAGTTCTGTTTCTTTTGTATTATGTACAAAGCAAGCTGTAGTCAAAATTTCAAATATGCATGTTTAACTTTGGTTAGAGTTCTCTTATCTTGGGTCATATGAAAAAGCTCTGTAATTTACTTTTGCTTATGGAGCATGAACAAGAACAAGACTCGGAACACATCCCAGAGTTGAAACAAAAAAAAAGGCTAAAGAACAAAGGACTATATACTAAGAAAAAAATCAAAGAAGAAAGCTTAAAAGGTTGGGAAATTTCATATTTAAGCAATATTGTTATCCTTCTAAACATCCCAAAGATATTAAAAGGGTTCAAAATGAACAGTGAAGACAATATTGCAGAAAAAGGCATGATATAAACTCACATAAGAATCCTCCTCAAGAGGTGGTGAGTAATCAGTATGAATTTTTTAAGATGGTGGCTAAGGAGAGTGGCTGTTTTTGAAAAGTTTTCCAAATAAACTGGTTTTGATACTACAGTCTGAAAAGCAGTTTCAACATTGACAGTTGCAGGAAATGCCGCCTGTAGGTTGGGATTATAATGTAGTTTCAGGGTTGGCACAAGACATGTATGGAAAAAGAGAACCAAGCAAACAAGCAAAACCAACCTTGCATATACATCTATATGTCTCTGTATACATCTATAACTCATCTATGTATGAAATTATTTGTCCCATTTAAAGACATTAGCTTTAATAATCCATAGGACTACAAAAATGACTGTCCCAATCCAATGTTGGGGGAGGTTTCGATATGATCCCGAGAGCAAGATAAAGACACAAACAAGGTCAAATGCTGTACACCCAAGACAGCTTTTATTATCAAAAGTAAAAAATTAATAGCAATAGAAAAGGATAGAATAAAAAGACAGAAATCAAGCAAGCATTCAGGATAGAGTTGCAAGGATAGTCACCACCATGGATCTGCGGCGTGCCGGGGTCCAGGTTTCTCGACGTTTCAGTGGTGGGCGATCGTGCAAAAGCCTTGTCTTGGTAGCCCTTTTTACTCTGATTCAAGGGCTGTAATTTAGCACATCTTCGCATTCC
>NW_010542516.1:0-3480 GCF_000687285.1 Phaethon lepturus | reverse complement strand
CCGCTCCTCACAGGACTATCACATGTCTTGTAGCTGTTATCTTGGCAGGGTGTTTTTCATCAACTGGAGGTCTCTGTGGCCTTGGAGCCATCCTTGTCATCAAAAGGAATTTTCGTTTAGACAAACAAACTTTGAGACAAATGTTTTATGGTTCAGTCTCTCACAATGACCCAATGACAGAAATCAAAGAGGAGATAGTTCTGTGAGATTCCCTTTTGATGATTATCAATGGAAATGAGAAATCCATGTGATCTACTGATCCATAAAAAAATTTTCAAAGTTTTTGGGAGAGTGATTCAGGTGCCTATACAGGTGTGTTTCATATGTCATTGGGTATCTCACATGACATTAAAGTGCTGTCTCAGAAAGGACTGTGTCTGCTGTTATTTTTGTGACTCTTACCAGTCAGCCCTGTGGAGGTGTTTTCTTTGGTAAGTCAGCTGAGAAGCATATAGTACAAGTGTCAGGTTCTCAGTATTGTCTCACTCATAGAATCACAGAATTATAGAATCATTTAGGTTGGAAAAGACCTTTAAGGTCACTGAGTCCAACCATTAACTTAACACTAACAGGTCAACTACTAAACCATGTCCCTAAGTGCCACATTTACACGTCTTTTAAATATCTCCAGGGGTGGTGACTCAACCAGTTCCCTGGGCAGCCTGTTCCAATGCTTGACAACCCTTTCAGTGAAGAAATTTTTCCTAATATCCAAACTGAACCTCCCCTGGTGCAACTTGAGGCCATTTCCTCTCGTCCTGTCATTTGCAACTTGGGAGAAGAGACCAACACCCATGTCGCCACAACCCCCTTTCAGGTAGTTGTAGAGAGCGATAAAGTCTCCCCTCAGCCTCCTCTTCTTCAGACTAAACAAATCCAGTTCCCTCAGCCACTCCTCATAAGACTTGTGCTCCAGACACCTCACCAGCTTTGTTGACCTTCTCTGGACACGCTCCAGCAACTCAATATTCTTCTTGTGGTGAGGGGCCCAAAACTGAACACAATATTCAAAGTGCGGTCTCACCAGTGCTGAGTACAGGGGCATAATCACTTCCCTACTCCTGTTGGCCACCCTATTTCTGATACAGGCCAGGACGCTGTTGGCCTTCTTGGCCACCTGGGCACAGTGCTGGTTCATATTCAACCAGCTGTCAACCAACAGCCCCAGGTCCTTTTCAGCCAGGCAGCTCTCCAGCCATTCTTTCTCAAGCCTGTAGCATTGCATGAGGTTGTTGTGACCCAAGTGAAGGACCTGGCATTTGGCCTTGTTAAACGTCATACAGTTGACCTCTGCCCATCAATCCAGCCTGTCCAGATCCCTCTGCAAAGCCTTCCTGCCCTCCAGCAGATCAACACTCCTGCCCAGCTTGGTGTCATCTGCAAACTTATTGAGGATGCACTCGATCGCAAAATCCAGATCATTGATAAAGATATTGAACAGAACTGGTCCCAGAACCGAGCCCTGGGGAACACCGCTTGTGACTGGCCGCCAACTGGAATTAGCTCCATTCACCACAACTCTTTGGGCTAGGCCATCCAGCCAGTTTTTTAGCCAGCAAAGAGTATACTCATCCAAGTTATGAGCATACTCCTACAGCCATCTAGGAGTATGCTGTAGGAAACGGTGCCAAAAGCTTTACTAATATCTAGGTAGACAAAACCCAAAGTCTTTCCCTCATCCACTAAGTGGGTCACCTTGTCATAGAAGGAGGTGAGGTTAGTCAAAGACGACCTGCCTTTCATAAACCCATGCTGACTGGGATCCATCTGACTCAGTAGAATCTTTTCTATTACACTGCCGTACTTGGTAATAAAGCCACAGCTTATGATATTCTAGGAAATTTTTAATTTTAAAAACTTTGAAGTAAGAAGAAAAAAGAATCCACTGTCTTATTTGAAGGTAGATGGTGTCTACTATCTATTTACTGCAAACAATTGTATCAGATTTCTCCATAAAATAATTTGAAATTAAATGATAATTAAAAATTATAGTAACTTTCTGTATATTTTTTTAGGAAAAAAAATACTAAGGTTTAGATTCAGTAAATACTACTTTTCTGCCTTCAGCTTTCCTTTAGCTCCTCCCACCTCCATGTCCTAGTTCCAGTGGAAGTCAGAACCTACTTGTATGACTTTGGATAAGATGGAGTTAATTTTCCCCTTAGCAGACCTCATATTGCTGTACTTTTATTGGTAGCTAGAAAGGTGTTCATCACACACCAGTGTTTTGGCTACTGCTGAGCAGAGCTCCCACAGCATCAGGGCTGTCTCTCCAGCGTT
This sequence comes from Phaethon lepturus, assembly GCF_000687285.1. Taxonomy (NCBI): domain Eukaryota; kingdom Metazoa; phylum Chordata; class Aves; order Phaethontiformes; family Phaethontidae; genus Phaethon; species Phaethon lepturus. The sequence goes on along the minus strand of NW_010542516.1, from coordinate 1,200 downwards.
CCCACCCTCACCAGCAGGCTGAGGGTGGGCAAGACCTTGGGAGGAGACCGAGCCAGGACAGCTGACCCCAACTGGCCAAAGGGATATTCCATATCACATGACATCAGCTCAGAAATAAAAGCTGAGAGAAAGGAGGAGGAGTGGGCACATTTGTTTTTATGATGTTTGTCTTCTGTAGCAACTGCTATGCATACTGAAGCCCTGCTTGCCAGGAAGTGAGTGCACATCTTCTGCTGATGGGAAGTAGAGAATAAATCTTTTTTGTTTTCCTTTGCTTCTGCATGCGGCCTTTGCTTTTGTTTTATTAAACTGCCTTTATTTTGACCCACGTGGGTTTTTTTCCATCTTAATTCTGTCCTGCTGAGGAGGGGAGGGATGGGATGGCTCAGTGGCACCTGGTGTCCAGCCAAGATCAACCCACAAAACCACTCAATTCATGTTAGTCTGTAGGATTTTGTAATACACAAGGACATGGAAGCTTTATCCTCTAAATTTTTCTACTTTGCTGCCACAAAAATGACTAGCAATTATATCTATGAATAATAAAGTGGATGTATATATCAAACTATTATGAGCTAGTAATAGCAATCAATAGTAGAAGTGATCAATAGTATAGCAACTACCAATTATAGCAATAACAGCACCCAATAACACCAGCAGTAAAGTATATATAATATCACAGGTTACAAAATTATCACTAGTGAATCAAACATTAATAATATAGCAGCAGATATGATACATTATGTTATATATATTTATATTAATATTAATATTTATAATTATATGGTAACAAGTGCATTACACAGATTTCAGAAGGGGGCCAAGCTATACCAGAAAGGAAGACAACCATCCCAGCAACGGAAGGACAAACCAAACCAATCCCAGAAATAGTCCCAGAGAGGGACCAATAAAATAACAGTGTCACTTCAAAGATGATTTGCACGACAGGGTTTGGAGTGAGCCAGGTGTCTTTTGAGAGAGTCCAAGAAGATCTGCACAAACGTGTTAAGGAAAGGGAAATGTACATGCAGCATGGGAAGTCCTCAGAGTGAGAAACTCCATTTTGAATAAAAAATAAGTAATCTTCATACCACAGAGACATAAGAGGGTATAGGACATCACCACTTCAAGCAGCCAATAGACGATGTTAATTTCTGGTTTTGACCTGGAAAATCACACAGAATCACAGAATCACAAAAT
>NW_010542515.1:5696-13691 GCF_000687285.1 Phaethon lepturus | reverse complement strand
GGAAGAGCTTATAGCCATCCATTGCAGCACTCCAGTCATGAGAAGCATCCCACCATGTTTCTGTGATGGCAACTACGTCATAGCTGTCCCACTGCACAATGGCTTCCAGCTCCTCCTGTTTGGTGCCCATGCTGCGCGCATTGGTGTAGATGCACCTGAGCTGGAATGATCCTCCCGCAGGTTCACCTACGGAAACCTTGTTACGACTTTTACTTCCTCTAGATAGTCAAGTTCGACCGTCTTCTCGACGCTCCGGCAGGGCCGGGGCCGACCCCACCGGGGCCGATCCGAGGACCTCACTAAACCATCCAACCCGTAGTAGCAACGGGCGGTGTGTACAAAGGGCAGGGACTTAATCAACGCGATCTTATGACCCGCACTTACTGGGAATTCCTCATTCACGGGGAAGAATTGCAATCCCCGATCCCCATCACGAATGGAGTTCAACGGATTACCCGCGCCTGCCGGCGGAGGGTAGGCACAAGCTGAGCCAGTCAGTGTAGCGCGCGTGCGGCCCCGGACGTCTAAGGGCATCACAGACCTGTTATTGCTCAATCTCGGGTGGCTGAACGCCACTTGTCCCTCTGAGAAGTTCCACTTGTCCCTCTAAGAAGTTCAAATGCAATCATTCTTATGACAAGCAATACTAGATAGAGGAGATTATTATCTATAAGTAGCTATTTCCCTCTTCTGCAATAAAATCTTCCTTAAATAATTTTATCAGATTCAGAAGTCAGCCTTTTAGATACATAAAGCTAGGGTTAATGTTAAACCTAAAGTTAGAGCTGATTCCCACTGAAGACCACAAAATGGTAAATAACATTCTATAAATATTTGATTTTTTCTGTGTTACAAACTATCCATGATTCAAGGATGCTATTTTAAATGACATCTTACTACATTCATAATAATTCATATTCATCTGTTAATATTACTTCTCTGAAGCAACTTAAAACAAGCAGCTCAATACCATATTCATCTATCTCAATGAAAATGCCAAGCTGGTGGTTTTTTTACTCAGATTTTTACTGAGATAGAATTTTTGAAATCTTTGCACTGAACTGATCTTAAAAGCTATCGTTAAAAACTTTTTAATAAATAATTCTCTTTTATGAACTGCAAAACACAAAAGCAAGGAAAGGGAATATTTAATTCTTCAGTATTGAAAAGTGGGAATAAATTCAAATTGTAACATAGAGTCTTGCTACAGGACTGAATTAAAACTTGGTTGGACAAGTCAAGAGATTTCAAAGGATTGTTACAGAGGTGTTATGAACAGATGAAGGAAATATTTCTGTAAGCAGTTAGTGTACAGAAGTTGGATCAATGGAATTATATATGCAATATTGACAGATCCTGTATGGTTGGGTAACTACCATACCGTTTGATAACAATGGGAAACTGTCTTGTTTTTTTTTTAAATAAACTCTTTATATATCTTTTTTTCTTTTGTAAATAGAACTGATAGCACTTTGTACAAGAATGTCTGTGGTAGTGATTGAAAATTTAAAAACAGTGCTGCACACTTTGCTAATTGCAGAACAGTAAAAGAAAATCCACACTGGAATATGGTGGTACAAGCTATTTTACATTTTGGCTCAAGTAGATAACATCAATGAAATGGTATTCCATGTTTTATATTTCAGTGGAAAAAAAAAATCATGCATTGTCCCTTCTATTTTTAAAAGAAATTTGACTGGATAGTTGAACCGAAAGTCAGACCTGCTCATGTAGTTCTTGGTCTCCCAGCCAAGTAACATCTATATAGTAATTTTTTATTATTTTTCAGAGATTTCTTAGTCATTTTTGTCACTTATGAACTTTCTTCCCTTTCTCTACAATCCTGCTTTTGTGTTAGTAGTAAGATGACCAGAATGAAATGCACTATTGTGGCCATTGAACATTCTTCTCCATGTATTCTGCATTGAGTTTAGTGATGTTCCTTGCAGCATAACATCCTATATGAATATCAAGTTCTTTAGTACTTCCAGGCAATTTATGAAAATGGCTTATAAAATTGTACCTAAAACCATAGCACTTCATCACACACCTTCTAGTTTCCTTTTATATTTTATATTGTTTACGTGATTTTTTCCCTTTAATTCAGATTTTATTTTGTAATATTATACATGAATATTTTTTCAGAAATACGAAACTGCAAACTACATACACTGAGATGCTTTCTCATCAGAATGTCTCAGTATCTGTAATAACAGAAGCAGCCGATAAAAATGAAACATTACTATTTTAAGGGTATGCTAACTTCTTTTATAGTTAGAGACAAAGATAACAGACATTGTATCTTAATATCCTACTTTTCTTAAAATTAAATTTCTTAAAGGGATGCATACTCTCACAGTCCAAAAGAAAATTAAGTTCAATTAGAATGATGGGTGTGGAATGAGTATAGAATACATTACAAAGAAAATTACAGTATAGGCCTATTACTCATATGTTGCATTGAGAGTGAAAACACTCTTGGAAAGGAATGTATGAAATATGAATGCATTTACTTTTCAAGTGTGAGAATAAAATAATTCTGAAACAATTTTGAAATAGTAAAAAGTCAAACAGCCCAAAACCATTGATTACCACTTTATTCAATAACCAGGAGAAAACCGTGTATGGGTTACTAGAAATCCTGCAGTAAAAGTAGAAGACAGGGAACCAAAGTATGCTAGCAACTGGCCTATTTTTCTTGGATTATTCATATGCTCCAAAAAGTTAACAGATCCAAAGATATGGCTAGCTATGATGGAAGTCATGCAGAGTCCTTTTCATGGTACTTTGCTTCACAGAGTAGTTTCAGCCTGAGAGAATAAAATATTATTCTATGTCTAAATAATATTAGGAAGAAAAGAAAAAACAGAATATGTCTTATCTGTCTTAAATACAATAACATATTTGATAAAGCTGGCCACTTAAATGTTATGAAACATATTTGCAGGTTTTCAAGTCAGTTTTTTAAAAAGTATAATTTGTGATAGAGGTTGTTTTATTTTATCATGCCATTATATTTCCATCAAGTTACATTTTAGATCAAAATAGGCTGTTCTAAATACATTTGGAAATAACTCTGCACAACTTAAGAGACATTACTTTTTACTGATATTTTGTGTTTATGTAGCATCAAAAGTGTGAAAAAAATGGACATATACACTTGCATACAGAAAAAAATGATCCAAAGAAGCTATCACATTTAACACAAGCATTTATAAAGTTTTCAAGACTTTCTGAAAATTATATCAGAAATATAAGGGTTATAAAACTGACATAATGAAATAAAATCACTATAAGACAGTGTAAGTCAAACGAGTACATACTGGATTCCTGTACAGTTTCTGATTCAGAGAACCATTAATTTTTTATTTTAAATGACAGCTAACAAAATAAATCTGAAAGTCCCATGTAAAAAAAAAGGGAACAAAAACCAAAAACAGAAACCTGCATAATATGTTTACATAAATTCTGGTAGCCTCTTTTGTTACACTTTAGGAAAGAACAAAGAAAGTAGAAACGAGGTCAGGAAGGAGCATACAAGCAATCATACATATGTGCATATGCACAGAAATACAGGCTGGTTTGGGGTCTTCTGCAGGCTTTTTTCATGCATGTATAGTAAGAAGCCATACTGGTATAAAAGCTTCGTTTTTGTAAGCGTACATATTTTTCTCCACACTGGCTGAATTGTGGCAATTCAGAATGCAAGGCCCATGAAAGCACGAGTGAAAAAAAAGGAAAGACTGCAACAAGCTAGATTATTTTAAGGTAAAAATTTAGTAATAAAAGACTGTGAAGACAGAAGGAAGAGAACAGAACTTTGTAGAAGAGGACAAAACAGTCTTTCTGCCCAAAAATATAACCTCCTTTTGAAACATCTGCTTACAGAAAGGAAATTAAATGTTTTGAGTAGTCTGACATTTTGAAAGTGAGTATTTGCTATTACTAAACAGACAGATCAAAGAGAATACTTTACTGGAGGAAGAGAAGAATCAGAGAAACTAGTAGCAAGGGTTAATGATTATTGACCGAAAAGTAGTTTCAGGCTTGTCTTGGTGTACTGGGCACTACAATGTAACAGAAGAATGGTGAGAAGGAGCAGGTCATATTGATTCACTCAGTTCTCTCACGAAATGTTTGCAGCGGAGTGTCTCACTGCTTCAGGGCTTGGCAAACATACAAACAAAAGATAGATAATATTGCTGTGCGCAGGTGTATGGAATAAACATAAAATAGCCCATATTTAATGCCTATATTTGGTACATACAAAAACCACTTCACTGACAAAGTCACTGTATGCTTATGCCAGTGATGATGGAAAGGAAAACATCTTAGAAATTTGCATACATCTTATGCCAGTGATGATGTTAGGAAAACATCTTAGAAATTTGCAACCATTGATGCCACAACCACGGGTAGATGATCTGTCAGGCCGGGGTATTCCCTGCTGCCTCCCTGCAGGGTTCTCCTGGGGCTTCCCCCTGCTGTGAGATTTGTGAGTATACAGAATAAAAGAACATTAATCTCATTATTGTTATTGTTCATTTCTTCATGCAAATCCATACCTGATATCTCATACAACAACTGTTGAAAATGGAGAATAAAAGCCACAGTACTACAGCCAGTACTGAAAGTACAATTCTAAGATTTTCAGAGTGCTTATTTTGAAACACAGAATGCAAAGTAAAGAAAAAGTTAATACTGATTTTTTTTTTTTTTTCTGAATGAATCATAGGGTGAATTCTCAGACTATGTATGTGAGCAGCGACCTGATGCAAACTTGGTTTACCTACCTGGAGAAGCTGAAGAATGTTCACATGGAGATGCTACCAAATCTGAAAAGCATGAAAATGTACAAAAAGGAAGGAAGCTGAATGAGGAGGAAGACACTTTGTGGCATCATCCATAGGGATGTATAAGTGAAGTAGATGCCACATGATGGTGCTGAAGAAGTGGAAAAGAAAATCAGTAGGGAATACCAGCAAGAAGGAAGAAGAAACGTAAGGGAAAGCATCCAACAAATCACTGAAAAAAATAAAAAGGTCAAAGAAATGTCAATTTCAGTATTTCCCAGAGAAGAAGCAGCCTTTTTGGTCTGGGAATTTTGATTGGGCATGAAGGTGGTTGTGGCTAGACTAAGGGTTAGTCTCAGTGAAATGAAAACCTGCTTATGTGGGAGACAATTTGGTGCTACAGGCTGTCTCCCAGTGTTGCTCTACAGAGTACAGCAAATATAACTCTGGGAAGGAGACAAAGAGATACGAGCAACTATAGAAAACAATTTAAATTTTTTACTAAACAGTAATAATTTTGAAGTAATTACACTGGGTCAATCTTTATTGACTACTGGAAAACAGGGGTGATGCAGTGTTTATGTTGTATACACACTTCATCAAACTGGAGAAGACATATCTAAGAAAATGAAACAAAGACAACGGTAAATGGAACAGAAAAATTACAGTTGCAATACTTTTTCATTAATTAAACAGCCGAATCATTACAAAGGCAGCTTTGAAATATTTTTAAAACTTTTGAACTAAATTTTTTGTGAGCACTTATGTAATTAAATGTATTTTATCATGCACTACAAAAGTATTATTTTGTAACGGAACTGACATTGCTTTTAACATTGACACGCTAGATCAGTAGCTTGTCATTTGCCACTATGTGGTACTCATAACAGCTATATTGCCCCATAGTTTGGAACATTTCACCTTTTTAATTTATTGTTTAGCAAAATACAATTTTCCAATTTCCAATGAAAATTCTGATGGCAAATTTATGAATTCATCCATGTTTCATGTGATTTCAGTGTGGTAAAAATTTTCCTTTAATGATATCACAACCTGTGGCAAAATCCTTTCAGAGAAGGGGTAGGAAGTATAAAACCTCAGATTCACTAGAAAAAAATATTAGTAAACAATACCTGTGCATTTAGTTAATGAAATTTTCTAATTCCATCAAAAGGAATTTTTTTAATATGCTTACATTTTATACTTTCATATACTTATTTTTACATATATGCATCTAAGTATGCAACATGGTTGCTGTGGAATAAATTTATGATTAATATTTTTACCTGACTTTTAATACTAATTTGCTCCTGACAGACATACTCAGAACTCTTTGAAGCACTAGTAGCTCCACCAAAGAAACAGCTGTTAAAATTAAAATTAAATTTATTTTTTTTGGTTGAAAGATACATTGATTTGCATTAAAGAATTATTGCTTACCATTTTACAGTAGTGGAGATTCTGCCATATAGGAAAAGGCTGAAAAAGCTGGAATTTTTTCAGATGGAGAAAAGAAAACTTGGGGGAATTTAACAGTCTATGTAAATAACTGATGGGGAAAAGTTAAGAAGACAGATCCAGACTCTTCTCATTGGTATCCAGGGAAAAGACAGGAGGCAGAGGGCATAGACTAAAATGCAAGAAATTCTGTTTAAACGTTAAAAAAAAGCTTTTTAATTGTGATTGTGAGGAAGCACTGGGGCAGCTTTCCCACAAAGGTTGTGGATCCTCCATTTCTGGAAATATTCAGAACCCGATTGGGCATGATACTTGGCATCCTGCTGTAGCTGACTCTGCTTTGAGTAGGGGGATTGGACAAGTCAATCTTCAGAGGTCCCTTCCCAACTCAGATATTCTGTAATTGTATGTTTTGGGTTTGTTGGTTCTGTTTGTTTTTTGTTTTCTTCTTCTTAGTATTATACATAAAAATGGCTCAACTTAGCACAAAATATTTTTTTGTATTTCTGTCCATATATAAATATAGGGAACCGGGATCTGATCTAAATAAAGTTTACTAAGTTAAACAAGAAGATATCTACTGACATAAAAGAGTGCTTGATTAAGCTTTCAATAAATATATTGAAGCCATCCTACATACAGAACCGCATCACAACAAAAGATTATTAAGTAAAATATTCCACAAATAAATTAACAGTCCCTCTCTCCCAGTGTATTGGAACTTCATAAATAGTTACTTTTTGTAATTGTTTTCACAAAAAAATGAAAGACTTGGGTCACAGTTGAGCCTGTATTGTTAAAAGAAAACATGGAAATTTTTACTAGGTTTATTCTGTTGCTCTGTAGAGATGACTTAAATTTGTCATCACAGCTTGTGCAACACAGTTTTATTCACGCTTCTTGTGATTAGACTGAACTATGTTTAATTAATGACTGTTGTGTTGAATAACATAGTATTTCAACTGAACAAAGAATTAAAGCGGAGATGAGTTTAGTTTGCTTGAATAGCAAAATACTTCTCACTGGAAGAAAACAGAACTTCAGTGACTTCAGCCCCCCCCCCCCCCAAACGGATGTTTTCAATAAGATTAAGTAGCCTTTATTCATTCTAGAATTTAGTTATGCAAACAATTCCCTTGAAATAAATTAAGCAACTCGGTTTCTCCAGCCTTTCCTTAGGGATGTTGCCCTCAGGGAAACAGTTGCAGAACCACACTGTCACAATGCGTCTCTGCAGAAAACATGATTTACCATAGCTAATAACTAAATGGAGATAAGTGGGCACAAAATTGTTTTTTCATTTCACTTTTTCTCTAACTGGTCTGAAAGGTTTGGTAAAATACGAGAGACTATGAGACACAGAAATAATGCTTCATTCATGGTTTAACTATTTCACAGAGGAATTAATTACAACTACCAAGAGGTTTATATCACCTACCTTTTGATGACTATAAATAATTGTTACATTTTGAATTTGTCACACTAGGCTCTTTTTCTAGGCAATATGCTTTTTCCACAACATATTAGACTTCTTGCCCATAAATGTACCAACCCTGGTTATCGAAGCTGTGAAGCTAGCAATAGTAATTCCTTATAACTTAGTATTCATCCTCCATTTTTACAGAACACTGTACTTCCTGTGAACAAGCAAGAAACATGAGAACTTCTTTTTGCCAGCATGCCTAAATTATATAAAGTCTGTGCTGTTTCAGGTTGAACAGGCAGGAAGTATACACTACTACAA
>NW_010542515.1:0-5665 GCF_000687285.1 Phaethon lepturus | reverse complement strand
CCTGCTGATAATGCAAGCTGTTTTCCCTCTGCAGCTCTACTGAAGATTTCAACATCTTTTGTAGTACAGATTAAGTAACTACAGAGTGTGTAGAACTGTTGCAACTTTTAAGTGCTTAATCTCAATCTGTAGCGCTAAAATTAATATTCACAGTCATGGAAGAGAAGACTTAAGACTAAAGTGAAACATAATAAATTCAAAAGATATGCTGACTTTAATAGATTACCACAAGAAAAAAATCCTTACCTCCTCATCTGCATAAATAAGTACATGTAGACAATGCATTTCTGACACACATTCATATAAAAAGATATTTACTTAGGTGGAAAATCTGTGAAGTGTTTCCTTAATCTGTAGGTAGATAGCTACTCCCTTATTTCCTTCTTAGTTCTAGTTACTAATTTCATTAAAACATAGATAAAATTGTCTTAGATTTTTATTTTCAATACTAATCTTGGTTTTTCCATTTAAAGCATTACTCTGGTTTCTGCTATGTAATGAGGTCACCAGTGACAGAGTAGTTATTCATGAGACAATTTTGTAAGTAAATACACAGTATTCTGCATTAAAAGATTGTACATTTGTGATACAACATCTTTACTTTGAAATCTCTGAGTAGCAATCTATAAAAAATTGAGTTTGGGATGATCTTGTTAAGATGATAAAAAGAGACTGTACCTGAATTGTATCTTGTACTATATGCAGTCACTTCAAGAGAGAATTGATGGCATAGTGCATATAAAACATTAACATTCTGATTTAGTAGACTTTCAAATACATTTTGCATAGAAAGAAATTATGCACCACTGAGAAAAAAAAAAGACAAAGTCACTTATCTTTAATTTAAATACAGACATACTGGAGATGACTTTTTTTTAAGAAAACATTTCTGGGATAACTTGTCTTATAAACAAAAAAGAATACACTTATAACATGAATGAAGAAAGAAAATTGTCAAAATAATATTTTAGGTTTTGATAATTTTTTTCTTTCTCCTAAAAATATAGGCTCCACATAAAATATATGTCCACAAAAGTCCATGAAATGTCCATTGAGTTCATTTAGTCCACGACTTCAGGTTCCATCAATTATGGCAGTCACCCAACACAGACAAAGTGGTGCATTGTGTGGAGTGACTGGGCACCAAGCCAGCTCAGTTTGGGTCACTGCTGCACTTGCACTGCTTCTTGTAAGGTTTCTGTTCCATTGGTTCAGGTGGTTCCTGCTATAGTAGTTCCTATAACATGCAACTCAAATCAAGGGTTACAATAGTTTAAAGGTATTTCCATTACAATCTCCACCCCTGAGCCCTTTGGACTGGACCATCGGGTTTAACATTGCAATGAACTCCTCCCCTTGCCCCTGCTCCAGCTTGCACTTACCCACAGACTGCACTCCCTTCCATGAGTCACAATCTCCAGGGGTATATCTGCTGCGGCATAGACTTATCCACAGTTACGGCCACTTCGAGGTGCACCTGCTCCAAAATGAGGTCCTCCATGGGCCACACTATCTCCAGAGATAAATCTGTTCCAGCGTGGCCTTACCCACAACCACAATCCCTTCAGAAGTAAAACTGCTCCAGTGTGGCCTTATCCATAGTTCCAGTCCCTCCAGGAATGTACCTGCACTGTCAAGGGCTTCTCCATGGCCACACACTTCGAGTTCCTCCAGCATGACCTCATACACAGCCACTGATGCTTCAGGGTGTACCTGCTGCAACATGGATTTATCCATAGCCACAGCTTCGAGATGTACATTCTCCAGCGTGGACTTATCCTTGTGCCACAATCCCATCAGAGGTATACCTGCTGCGGCACAGACACAACCATGGCCACAGATGCTTCAAGATGTACCTGCTCTGGTGTGGGCTTACCCATGGCCATAGATGCTTCGGGGTGTCCTGCTCCCATGTGGACTCATCCACAGGTCACAGTCCCTTCGACTTGAGTTCACAGTGGAGATTCAGCCTGTCCAGTACAGCAGCACAGAAACAGCAGCGATGCCGCGGCCATCTGCTAGCGCAGGCCCAAGGCCATTGTGGGCATCAAAGTATTCCCAGGCCCAGCAGAGTCAGACAATATGCAGTACAGCAGCACGGCAGCAGCAAAAGCAAAAAGCAGCCACTAACGAGCACCGGGCTCTGATATACAGTAAGAAAAACAAACCCATGACAAGCACAGGAGACTGCCAATTAATAGCTAAACAGCAATAACAGCTGTAAATTTGATCTAGCACATTCCAGTCAAATCTGCCATTATCTGAAATCCTCCTATTGCCATGGTGGGTGCCAAAAAGTATTGTTGTGGTTTCACCTCAGCCAGCAAATAAGCCCCACGCAGCCGCTCGCTCACTCCCTGACGGTGGGATGGGGGAGGGAGTCAGAAGAGTAAAAGTCAGAAAAATAATGAGTTGAGATAAAGACAGTTTAATATGTAAAGCAAAAGCTGTGCACAAGCAGAGCAAAATAAGGAATTAATTCGCTGCTCCCCATGGGCAGGCAGGTGTTTAGCCGTCTCCAGGGAAGCAGGGCTGCATCACATGTAATGTGATGGGAAGACAGATGCCATAACGACCAGTGTCCCTCCACCCTTTCCTTCTTCTTCGTCCCAGCTTTATATACTGAGCATGACATTATATAGTATGGAATATCTCTTTGGCCAGCCTGGGTCAGCTGTCCTGGCTGTGTCCCCTCCCAGCTCCCCGAGCACCCCCAGCCTTCTTGCTAGCAGGCCAGCACGAGAAGCTGGGCTGTCCTTGACTACTTAGCAACAACTCAAAGCATCAGCATGTTATCAACATTTTGCCATTCCAAATCCAAAACGCAGCCTCACACTAGCTTCTGTGAAGAAAATTAACTCTATCCTGGCTGAAACCAGGACACTCGTACATAGTTAACATTCATATTTTTTCTATGAAGTTCTTTTTAAATGTGTGGAAGCAAGAACTTTCTCCCCACCCTGGAAACAGACATAAAACACCAAAGACAGTAGGACTGCAATTCTTTGAAGTTTTGTGGAGACTGCTGCAATTCTATCTACAGCCAGTACTGATAACCCCAAAATAACATTTCCAGTTCATCTGACAGCTCCCTAATACATTAAGAGTGCATCTTATAAAACACCTATGTGTACTAGTCAGTATGAAGACACCACAGATTATGGATACCAAACAGTGTTCTGAATATACTACTGCTCACTTGTGCTTGTGTCCATAAACAGATGCTTAATGAAGCAAACCTGAAAGTCACAAAGCTGTCCCGAATGACTTCTTCCACCTCCTTCAATATTGTACATACGACAAAGGAAAGTAAAGTAAATCTGTAAAGAATTTATGCAGAGATGTACCAAACTTGCAGGGTGCTGATTGCCTCCTTAAATCCTGTCTGCTCCTTTTACAATAGGATAAATGGTGAGAATACATAAAAATTACTGTACATCAGCAGTCCATAGGCAGCACAGCTAGGCTGAGCTTAACTGGCCACTGGATGCTGCTGTTGCCTCAGAGAAAAGTGGTAGTAGACTTATTAAACTGGCTGCTCATCCAATAATTCATGAAGACAAAAAAATTCAGAACTAATCCTTTCAGGACTTTTACTTGTTTTTAATTACCTCAGTGTTGTAGTAACAGATGCCACACGCTATGTTTTGAGAGCATGTTGTTTGTCTGTGCTAAAGGAAAATCCTTTATCAGCTATCATTTTTTCTGGCTGCTAACACCATGTGACCTTTGGCTTTCCACTGGTTTTGATACCTTTTATTGAGGAAGGCAGTATTTATTCCATAAGGTGTACACACACACAAAATAAAAAAAGAAAAACAACACAACTGTTTTTTTTTAAATCTGACATCTCATATTCAAAACATAAATGCTCTATTTTTTTTTGCTTTTATTTCCCTTATTTCTACTGTAGTAAATGTTAGATTAGTATCTATTAATCTGAATTATAAATGGAACATGTAGAGGCTGTGTGATAGAAAATTAAAGCATCTATTTTTATGGTATGACTCTATCACTGTCTGAGAGATGTATGAATACTGAGATACATGACTGAGTTTGATGTGCTCAAGATGTCTGCTTTTCCTTTTATTATAATATTTCAATGCTATGTTACTACATAATGTACTTATGACCCTTGCTATCATCATTTATCAAAATGTCTCTGTTCCACAATAGCTAAAACAGAATGTAATCAAGGATCCTAATTCTATCCCACCAAGGCTGGAAGTATCTTAGATAAGAAGCCTGTACTTCTGTTACAGAAAAAGGAAGATTCTTTAGATATGCTAATAAAAACCATAGATATATACATATAGAAAACTTAATACTCCTATTAATAGATGTTGATTCTGAAAAACGGAGAAGGAGGAGGATAGTCCCGCCTAGAAAAAAGCACATAAAGTGGCATATTAAGTTGTTTGTTTTTTTTTTTTCCCCAGGAACACTGGGGAACTGGACTGCTGTTCCATGCTGTTCCCTTCTTTTCTACAAGTTTTCCAGTTAATAGTCAAATGGGTTAAAGAAATTCAATACTCTCAACAGCTCTTCTCTCCAGGTCTGGTCCCACCATCAAATCAAATTTGGTCAGTTCAAGACTGCTGCCCTTATGTGGGCTGTCCCTTTTTGACATAAGTAACATACATGTTCTCTCCTACTTGCACTAAAATTAACTGAAAAACAGTCACGTCAAACAGAGCCTTTGCCAACCATATCACAAAAACATAAAGGACAATCTTTGCAGAGAAAGACAACATTGACAAAACTGAAATTGGTAGCAGTAGAAATGTAAGAATAGTAAATTTACTGTAAAACTTTTCCCTTCCCCCTCTTCACTGTACAAAGGGTAACAAGGATAACAATCTAGTTCAGTTCATTAGTAAATGTAACAATTTCTTAACCTTATATCCCATGATTGATGAAGCTTTAATTAGTATTTTAAATAACATTCAATCTAGAACAAACTGTGATTGATGAGAAGTAAATCAATCAATCAATCAAATCTTGGTCAGAGACAAAGCACAAAAGAAAGGAAATGGACAGTTAAGATATTAATTACCAATGAAGATAAGAATTTTATTAGATTTCATGGGAACTGACAAATTCTAAGAAAAGAAATTCCCACACAGAGGTTTCTGGGCTTGGGGTGGCTTGTTTATTATGTTGTCCATTGCATTGTGCAAACATAGCACTAAAGAAGGTGGAACTATAGACCAGAATATTGTCTTTTCTCTGATCTTGTTTAGGCAATATGCATATCCTGAGAGGACTGGAAAAGCAATAGATTTTTTAAGGGATAGAGATGGCATGCTGTCTCTCTTTGTGTCTCCTCCTCCATGTCTCTCTCAGTAATAGAACCTAAGTACCAGGGAGTTACACTTCTGTCTCAAAAAATGTGTTAATCAGGAAGAAGAAGACTTTATTAAAGAGTAGAATAAAGCAATAGATCTCTCAAAATATGTCTACTTATTATAAAAGGCTACTCAAAAAGAAATTTATTCTCAAGATAAAGGAGGGAAGTAAAAGCTGAGGAGAGGCAGGTAATAATGAGTTCCTGGCATTTGATCTCACTTTGTCATTACTAACACATAAATCTCAGTTTTATTTGAATGACTAAAATAAATAATATAAAAAAAGAAAAAAAAAAAACAAAAACAAACAGCCATTG
>NW_010542514.1:49229-49879 GCF_000687285.1 Phaethon lepturus | reverse complement strand
CAGCCTGTCCAGATCCCTCTGCAGAGCCCTGTTATTCATATTAAATGCTGCACAGACCAATAATAAAGAACATCTTCAGGAGACAGAGTAAGGTTTTCATCAATGAGAAATCCAAAACAGTCTCACCTGGATAGCCTGCAGATTCCCAGTGTGTAGGCACACTGGTTTTTACATTACTTCCTGTCAAATGGCTGATTAGTTCCTCTGGAAAGTCAGTTTGTGTTGCAGAAGTAGTGGTATGTCTAGGTGCAGCAGCATTATTGTTATTTGTTGTATTGACTTGCACTTGATTGATTTCTTTTATCACCTGCTCATATGATGGTGGAAGCTACAAAACAGAGATAAATATTAATGTATGATCAGATGTAATCCTTTAAAAAAAAGCAGCATATAAATTTAAAAATACTAAATTAACATATGCCAAGGAGAAGAACAATCATAGTCTTTTGTTCAATGTGATGAAAGTCTAAGCAAGCAAAAACTCTGTTCTTCTCTAACTTAACATGCTTTTTACCTTTGTAAATCAAATACACCTCATGTAAATTCACGCTCACCTCAGCTGGAATATGCTCATTTCTCCTCCACTGAGCATGAGATGAAGCAGAAGGGAAACCTAATCCCTGAGGAGTGACAGGGCTTGCACCTGGAAA
>NW_010542514.1:36230-49198 GCF_000687285.1 Phaethon lepturus | reverse complement strand
TTTCAGCAGCAACTATTGTAATTTCAGGACGCCTGGAAGTGAAGGCAAAGGGGGTAATTACCTAAAACATTTAAAAATAGTTCTTTCAAGTATAAAAGACCAACATTTTCTCAGCATAGGAAATCAAAATAGCTCAGGTCTTTTTGATTTAACCAAAGATGTTTTTGCATGATTTCAAAGTAACTTACCTGACCTTTCTAACAAGCACTTAGGCTTCCATTCAAAGGACCCAATTAAATGCATGAGCCAAAAAGTAGGTTTATTGGCTTCAGTGAAATAATTTACATGCTTAAAGTACTTCAACACAAGTGTAACTCAATTAGATGGAAGAAGTCTTAGTCTTCACAGGATAATGAGAACTAATCATGTGTTTGCCCTTAGCCTGCTACAATGTGAAGTTAAAACTGCTTCTGGCTGGCTACCTAAAAGCTTGTCCTGTCCTCAGACCTCCAGGGAAACCTCCCACTGTGCTAAAGTGGGGCAGAGCAAGCCTCACAAGGCCTTTGGGACAGGGCCTATTTGCTTACAGCATCCAGTTACAACAGGGACTTCCCTGACAGTCAAGGTCCCATAGGTGCTACCCTTATTCTGTCA
This sequence comes from Phaethon lepturus, assembly GCF_000687285.1. NCBI lineage: Eukaryota > Metazoa > Chordata > Aves > Phaethontiformes > Phaethontidae > Phaethon > Phaethon lepturus. Next base: position 48,604 of record NW_010542514.1, on the reverse strand, counting down.
CTGTTAACAACTGCCGCAGAGTTGCCGTTAACAACACATGCAGCAGTGACAGCCCACGTTCCCAGACGATGGCCCACGGAGTACCACTGATCAGTCTACAGTCTCACACAAAATACACTTTGAGAAGTGAGATTTGTGAGTGGATGAAGCATCTGCTACAGGTGCCTCTCTCTGCTGACAGAAAAAAACCTGCAGAAACACAACTGCTAAGACTATTGTAAAAAGAATTAAAAAAGGAGGGCTACAGTTCTTTCGCACCTGAAATAATGGCAGACTCAGTTCACCAGCTATCCAGGTTGGTGACCTCCCTTCTCAATCTCCTTTGAGAAACTGGAAGGAGGTCTGAACGTGTGCTTATTTTCAATGTGAAGTGATCCCATAAATCAGTGTCAGGAAAGTAAAACTGTTCTGCAGATGTTTGATGGTTGGTTGCATCCTTTTTTTGAGGATACATACAGAAGTTGATGAAAAAATTTCTTAAACTCTTAATCTACCCTGCACTTAAGAATCACAGTATTTTTATTTTATTGCAAGTCAAATTTATTTTTAAACACACTACGGAGAGAGAAGGAAAAAAAATAAACCAGAGTAGAAAGCCATAAAAAGTAATACTATGACACAATCTAACAAGTTTTACAGTAACATCTAATTGCAACATAAATAGCAGCATCATACCTTCTATCCCTCTGCTGTTCACTATGGCTAGAGGTCCGAGAAGCTATTAAGGAAAAGAAACAAGTTTTGAAGAAGTTAAAATATACTGTTCACAGCAATAAGACGAGGATAATAGCATAGCCCTTACCAATCCACTATCAATGAGATGAAAAACATACAGCATCTGATCATAAACTCCAGATTTTAAGAGTGGCCAAGTTTAAAAAAAAAACAACACACACAACTATTTGTATTAAATACGAGGAGAATTTTTAAAAAGGTTTTGGGTGCAGTTTCATAATCAGTTTAAGTCACTCTATGTCCAAGTTACCACCAAGAGAGATGGTCCTGTCCCCTTTCTTCTTCCTCACCACACGTTCCTATATTCTGGTGACCCTTGAGTTGAAACTACTACTTCTTTTGTTAAAACAATCCATGAGTAAAACAAAAAGAAATACTAAACACGTCTGGCTTTGCTTGATGGCTCACTTCTGAGATGTGTTCTTGAATCTTTTTTTAGTGTCTCTGTTTTAGAGAGGGAAAAGTACAAAGGCACAAAATCTAAGCAGCTTATTTCACCCTCCTTTATGTAAAAAGAAAGAATTAAATGTTCCCAGCTAGAAATTTCCTAAAGTTTAATCACCTGTGGATTAAGTCAGCAACATTTCTTTTTTTTTTCCAAACCATGTGTTTCAAGTTACATAAAATAAGTGAATCCTGACCTCTTAATGTTTCTATTTTTGCCACGTTTATATTCAAATAATTTTTTTCAATGGCCACATTATATTTTCATTTTGATTTCTTTGGAGAGAAAAGGAAATTATCTGCGCGACAGGTTTTTTGCATAGCAAGTGCAATTTAGGAAGTGGTAGAATCTTACTGTGCAAAACCTGACAGTTATGCCATTCCTGTGCCATCACAGAATCATTAGCTGAAATTCGGCAAAGCATATTGATTCAAGAGTCCAATAGTGTTGCGTCAGACATACCTCTTCCACAGGGCATTTTTGATGTGCACTATTCATGAGTGCTAGAGAAAAAAAAGAAGGGGTTACAGAAAAGGAAGAGGAAGTGACGGAGAACAAACCAAGGCTTCACAGTGCCAGAAACCATGATTAAATGGGTTAGTCACGCAAGGATAGCGCACGTGCCAGTGTTGTAAGAGGACAACTCTAATGTCTATTCACAATATAGCGTTGTAAAAAAACAAAAATAAAAGCAGATTTTATTTCTAGTCTCATGCTGATTTTAACAATGGTTGTTTAGAAGTTTCCCTTGCAATAAATTAACCATGAAGAATATAACTGAATACAGAAATGTCCACTGTGTTGCTGAAAGAGCCACTGTAGGAATGAGGAGAGGGAAGTAAAATCTCTTTGAATGCTTTTTTTTAGTTTAAAATCATGGTTTATTTGAGTCTGCTTTTTTTCCCTTCCAAAAAGAATGGGTTACACTGAGGAGCTGATACAGATTCAAAGAAGCTGGGATCCCATAATTTATACTCCCACCTACCAAAGAGGTATGGGCAGGCAGGTCGATCCCGGTAAGAGGCACACCGGGACAAAACACAAAGTTTCAGGTATGACTGCACATCTCATAACCCAATTCTGCGAAAATTGTTTGGCTAAGATAAGTAAATAAAAAAACCCCACACCTCACCTTCACTTTCTTCTTCAGAGAACTTAACACAGCATTGATCTAATATACACAATAAATTAAAAAAAAAAAAACAACAAAAAAAACACCCACACAAAAACCAAACTGACCCAAACCAACCAATTCCAAGATTACTTTTTCAAAGAGGATGGAAGAAAGTGTTCATTTGGTAAACGCATTCAATACAACTGCGTGGGTTATAGCCAAATTACAATTATAAGGACATTAGAAATAAAAGCTAATTAATGATGGATATAAAACTGAATTGATAAACCTGTCAATTTCTTTCATTCTTTCTTCATTTCTAGATAAATTCTACATGTTGTTTTCTCCTGTGAGACTCTAAATGTACTTCCATTTATTAAAGTTATTAAAACAAATAAGAAAAACCTAACAAAAGTCTGAAAGACCTTTTTCCTTTCTTAACATAGGCAAAAAAACCTCCAGTGAGGCATCTATGTAATCCATCAAACTCCAAATTTCAAGTAAACAAGTAAATTCACTTGAAAACACCACATTTAAAATATTTATATAAAAATAACTTTTTTAGTAGATACAAATATGTCTTTTCAAAAGGGCTAACATCTAAGCCATCATATATATTTTCAGAGTGTGCTCATTCTGTTCAGAAAAAAAAAATCTCCCAGGCATTTATGGAATCAAGCTACTTCCATGTACATAAACATTTAATATAAACATTTATTTTTTAAGGATCTTGACAAATTTTTTCCCTCTGTCTATCAACTCCTCCCCTCTTTTTGCTGTCACATTTTTATGACAACCACACTTTTAGAACATCTTTTGCTCTTAAACCCACAGTAGGAGCCAAGGTGAAAGCTACTGCGTCATCTGCTCTCACATATTTCTTGGAGTTCTGCAAATTCTAGGGAAAAGAAAATATAAACTTTCTACATAATCCTTGCCTCCAGACTTGTACAGCTTTTACTCCTTTACCATTTCAAAGAAATTAATTTAAATTTAAAAGTGTATGAGAGAAGACATTAATTTTTAAAATATAGCACACACCTCATTTAAAAACAAAAGGAAAAACCCACAATCGTTTTTCTGGCCTTGTGGTCTTTTGATCCTGCAAGTCTATTCTTCATTCCCTTTGTGGATTGCCTCAAAAAAGCATGCTATTAATTTTCCCCCTGCATTTCAGATTATGACAGCTTTAAGATTTTCTTCCTTCAGGGGAGTCAATGGAAACTTATTTGAGTGCTGGTTTACATACTGACAACTGTTCTCAACTTCCACTCTAAGAAATGTTCAGAGTGATAATTGTTGGCATTTCCAGGAGCATATGCTTAGTGGTATTTAAGTAAAAGGTAAGCAAAGCAGTTAAAGAAAGGGTGGGAAAGAAAGTGCATAAAAGCCACACCTTTTTGTCTTATAACTTTATTGGTCTCAGGGGAAAAAAAAATATGTCAAAACAACCCATAACATTGTCACTATTTATTTCCGTTTGTGTCAATGAGGTATCTAAATGCGTTTAACCTAGTATTGTAGAATTTAAGCAAGGAAAGGATTAATGTCAATACTGCAAATAGAGGACAGATCAGTGACTTACAGATTGATTTTTTTATACGTATTTCTTACAAGCACTATTTATTGGGCTTTATCTAATTATTTTTGAATGTGCAGTGGTAAACGGTACTCAGTTTGTGCTGCATACTTATGTTTCAAATGTTTTTCCTCTACTGTTTCTTCTCTGGGTCCTACTTTTTGAGTGCCCTTAATATGTCATTTGTATTTGAAACACCTACAGATAATGGGGCAAGGAGGCATTTTAAGCTATGAGGTCAAGATGCCTGTATAAGTACAACCACCATTATACCACAAACCCATAAATTGTGATGCTACAGACAAGCTGGTGGCAACAGAAGTCTGACATGCAGTTACCAGTCTTTGGAAGAGAGCTGGGCTAGAATTTACAGTCTTTCAGGCAATCTTTGAAGGCAATATAGAGGCAACTATGGAGTTCATTCAGGGATCTGCTCAGAGGTACCATCCCGCTGTGAGCACTGAGCACTTCCACAATATAGACACGGCATAATAATATTCCTAACTTTCCGTTAGCAAATCTGTATGAAATACTGAACAGTTTTGTCATTGCAGAGTGTTTTAAAAGCAAGTTTCATTTTGCATAGCCTCACGTAGCCCAAGCCTTGTCAGAAAACAAGCTCCAAATTTTTCTGATGTTTTTTTATCTATTGTCCCTTCCAGCAGCTGTGAGTAAAGACAATCTTGCTGATTAACTATTTCAGTTAATTCATGTTAAGTATTATTAACAGGTTTTAAAGTAATCAGATTACTTTCTACAACGACATGTGGTAATATTTAAAAACACAGCTTCTTTCAATGCTTTTCTAACATTGGGCTAGACATTTCTACCATCAGTCCTATGAAATATGTAGACTGAGAAATTATTATTCTCAGTGGACAGCTGCCTAGGAATAAAGTTTATTCATTATAGTATCTCAAGGAGAGCCTCAAGACAGGGCAAACACTCCCTCCCTTACCTACAAAGTAATGCACCAGAAGAGCTGACAGAGTGGTCCCACTCTTGTGGCCCACAAGAGGCCACACCCGAGGTCTCTGCAAAATGAAAGGTGTTACATGGCTATGGGGGCCCTTCTTCAGGGAATGCTAAAAGGATCAGGTAATCCTAACGCCAAAACCAGGAAAAAAGAGTCTAATTTCACCCAAGATCTGATAAGACTATTTCTGTAAAAGTGGAGGTTCGAACTAATTGTAAATTTTCATGCATCTCTGAAGTAAAAAAGTTGAAGCTTTTCTTGTGAACTATTTCTTGGCACAAGGGGGAAGTCTTGCTCCTTTTCTCCTATTTCTGTTTCCAAGCACCTCAAGGAAATGTTAGGTTGTCTGACATTACAGCTGGGCTGATTCAATGCTCAAGTGTAGCTAAAAGAGATGGTGATGCCCAGTTCCCCTTCCAAACACGGCCTTTTGTCTGCTCTTAAACGAACATTAGCACTCACATGACCCCACAGTGAGTTCAGAGTCTTAAATAAAAAATAAGCACTTTCTGTACAGTTTTTGTCCTTTTTATCTCCCTGAACCTTCTCACCTTGGGCTCAGACTACCAGCAGCACAGGGGAAGGAACATGCCACCCCAAACAGCAGTCTCTGTTTATTGTGTCTGCTTCCCAGCTCCAGTTCTTCTTTGTGCAACTTCCATGAAGGAACAGCGACCAAAAATCCCCGAGGGGGGTGACAAAGATCCCTCTTTCCATCCCCAGTGAGGTCAAATACCCTCTTCACAGCTGACCAAATTTCTGGGCACCATAGAGGCTGGCATTGCTGCTGAATAAAATCTGCATAACTACACCCTCAGAGCAAGCCTGTAGTTTCCCGCAAATTTGACAACAATGATTTATGAAGGCACTTCACTCCTTCCCACACCTTTCCTTGGGCTGTATGTTCCTGCCTCTGCACTGTTCACTGCATTATGCCAGCCCAAATGTTTGTGCAGATGGGAAGAGAATGAGGTCACGGAACTGATCTGGTTGGGAAACAGTGGGAGCCAAAAGAACTTAGGAAGCCCCCAAGCAAAACAAAAATGAAAAACAAACAAAATCCACAGCCAAAAATGGCTGCAAAACTGCCAAATGGGAAGCCACAGCCTCAGAGTGCATACAAGCTGTTACACATCCTTCATTCAGACACATATTTGCTTAGGACAGAATGAGAATGGAACAAGCTTACAGGTTCTTCCAACGTTTTAGGGCAGCAGACTTGCTTCTGTAGCCCTGCTCCTTAATGCCACCCCATTCTGGAAGAGTGGAGAATCAAGGGAAAACATCGTTCCCCTTTGTCTCACTACTGCAGCACTTGGCTTGCCTGCTTTTACTTTCTTTGGAATTCTTGCGCATGTTGCGGTCTCTGGCGTCAATGGAAATAGTTTCACTGATTTCAGTGGGAGCTGGATTTAGTGTTGTGTCCTGGTCTGAGACCACCATTAAAAACCCAGGAGTAACTTCTGAAGAGTTCAGATTAAAAAATGACTCCCAAGCATATCTCATGTTCACATGCTTGCCTTCTTCAAGCATACTGGGCTCACTTTCCCAAGTTCTATTGAGCTGTCAGACCACTGAAACAAAATGACACCGTCTTTCTACCCAGAGTTGTAGTCAGGCTGGCTGAAAGGAAGATGAACCCTCTTTGTCTTTGGCCACAAGACAGGGAGAGACTTACCTCTCTCTACAAAGTCACATAAAGCATTGTCCACAGGTTGGAAAATTGAAACCCTGCACATACCTATTGTGTTTCTTGAAAATTGGACATAAACAGCCCACAGAGCTGTGATTAAGAAATAAAGATAGATTTCTAACTCTGTTAGGGAAATACACTTTTCCAGAGAATACCATACTTTTTCCAGATTAATGGCAAGGAGGCTTAGCAATTATTCAGGGTCCATTTATTGATTTAGGTCCATCCACAGGTCTGGTTACTGGCATACAAAGAAATATGGTTTCATATAATGCTTTTTTATAGCTTATAATCTGAATAATTCACATGGTACTTAGATTTCATCATAGTTATTTACATATTAGTATTATTAACTATAGTGTTAAAACACATGAGCCAGGGCTTCTTGACTACATTTTTTTTTTCTTGATTGTGCCTCAAAACCAAGTATTGCTTGCTACTATATTTTCAAAAACATAGATATTAATTGCTTAATGATCTTTTAGATGGTTTGTCAGTTAGATGAGAGACTGGGGCCTAGGCAGTCTGAATCAATTTCTGACTCCACCACAAAAGGCCCTCTGTCATCTGGTGCTCTCTGTTTTCCAGTTTCCTATCTATGGCAGCAACAGCACAGCTAAAGTGCTGCATTTTAACTACAGCATCATGTAGACTTGCTCTGAATAAAGCTTTCAGCTTTGACTATCTCCAACCTAATCCATACTAATGAGCCCCTGACTAATAGGTCCCGAAGAAACAAATCAGTAGTATATACACTAATTTATTTTTCCCCATAGCAGAATCCTGAGAGTTGTTTCATTAATATTAAACTGAAATCATGGACAGAAAAGAAATAAAAATGAAAAGCGGAAGAAAGAAGCAGCAGAAAATACTTTGGAAGATGCAGCCAAAGAAATTTTCTGCCTGGAAATACCATGAGCAGGGAAAGGAAAAGAGGAGTAAAACAAAGAAATCAGGGAAGAAGAGTTTGAACTTTCATTCAAGATTTATAAACAATTTTTTGGTTCCCAAAATAAGCCCAGTGCATAAGTGTAATCCTGTCCCTCATATAGCCAATAAGCAGTTGCTGCAAACTTCTACTAAAATAGAACAAATCTTCTACTTTGTCAAGTGAACTCAAAATTGGGCATGTGCAACCCAAGTTCTTCAGAGATGGATCACATCTGTGGACAAATGCATTAGTGCATAAATAAGAAAATGTTAGTAACCGGCAAGAAGGAACAGCCTGTCAGCAAAGCAAAAAGATGGTCTGAAGTGAAGCAAAAAAAAAAAAAAAAAAAAAAGTAAAAACAAAATTACAGCCCTCCAAAAGCCTGCCAGCTACTTTGTTTTCACATATAAAGTTAACCAGTTACTAAAAACAAAGATGTAGCCATCTTACAATATTATGATTCTGAAAAAATAGGAAAAGTAGACTTACATCTCTTGATTGCTGCTCTTATGGATGACAAGGGTCCTTGGCTTAATGAAGAGAAAAAATTATTACAATGTGCTTAATGTCTCAAAGAAAAAACAACTAAGTAACATCATGCAGAAATTCCCCATATATTGTTAAGGGTTTGCCAAGTGCATTTTTCCCCTAGGTTGTTATCTTACAGAAACTTGTCCAAAGCTCCTGGAGTATACAACCATACCCAACCCCTTCTAATGAAAACCAGGTTACAGCTTAGCTGCAAGACCCTGCAAAGATAGAAAACCAATTTTAAAAACCATTTTCCCCTCTTGATTCTGTGCTGGATTTCACGTTCTGTTTCATTTGACAGGAAAACTTGGACAAGAGCCCATGTGGGTATACATAGTTTCAGATTATAAGCAGTTAATGACTTGACATTCTTGTAAATAAATAAAACTTACACAGCCCGAGTGAAAACCTACAACCACTTTGCTAAATATTTTTAACAATTACTTAACAACTTATCTTCCCTTTCAGTTGACATTGCATTTTTCAGTAATAACTTAGTGGGTGGGGTTAGACAGGAAGACAACATGACCAAACATTTGTTGATACACAAGGACAGAAAAATGTTTCCTTTTGCCAACTCATTTGTTTTCTTGGCAAGACTAAGGTTTCGGAGGCCTCTCTTCTGAAGGTCTTATTTAACAGATATAGCAGCCCTTACTATTATTGCAGGTAAAAATCGAAACTAATTTGGGATTATCATTTTCAGAAAGTGTTGCTAACTTAAGGAAGATGGTACTAATAACCTGCCATTTGTGCAAAGCTACAGAGGAGATTAAAAAAAAGTAAAACCCAACACAACTACTTCGGAAAAGGACTTTTTTGCTCTTTTGTCTTATTTTTAAAAACACAACAGGTAAAGACTACTTGTTGGTGAGAAGCCTCTGGAAGCGCTGAATAGTCTTTTTAAAGGTTGAAAACAGACTACATCTGGTTTAAATTAATACGATTATCTTAATTACATCAGAAAGGTATACCAATCAGGTCTTTTCCGGAAACCTTCTACCACAGCCTTCAGCAGCAGCGTTAAGAGCAGGGATGTTAGTCAGGGGAGGACATGAGCAAAGCCATAGAATCATTAAGGTTGGAAAGGACTTTCAAGATGATCAAGTCCAAAACTTTAACACTGCTCCCACCCTGCCCCAGACCAGTGCCGCACACCAGCCGCTGCAGTTGCTCCCGTGGGATGAAGAATAGGGGGATTTGGAGGAGAGAGGAAAGAGACGGTCAAAAAGGACGTGGGTGAAAAAATGTCCCCCCTCTACAGTCCTTCTGGAAACTAATTAAGTCTAGAAATGAATGTTGCTCTGACTGAACTGTTTTCTGAAATAGTTTGGCTAGTCTAGGATAAACAATGCCTATTTGTCTGGTTTCAGAAACAGTTCAAATGTGGCTTGGCCCCTATCCACACAGCTAGCAAAGCTGTGCTAGCAAACATTTCTAACAGTCATACTGCACTGTGCATTCTCAGCAGAAAAGGATTCTGATTCTCCTTCAAAATGCCCCTTAAAGATAATACATCCTTTATCTTTAAGAAACACTTTCAACTGTATGTTCTTCACATGTCTAGCCTGGACTCCTTTTTCTCTTCCTTGTACCTTAAGTCTCTTTCTTTTGGAGGTTAATTTTGGAAGCTTTATTCTTCTGCTTTCATTTCTGTTAATAACTACAATCTTTAGGGTTTTATTTTAATCGTATTTAGTATCAGACAGGAAGGAAACTGAAGTCTGGTAACATGAATCTGAAAACTTTTGGAGTAGCAAAAACTTTCTATATCAGAATTCAAGATTTATTTAAGTTTTATAGCAGGAAATTAGGAAATCTGTAAAGTATGCATACTCAAGTATCAGTAAGAACCAAAAGGAACAAGTTAAGTTCGTTCTTCCACTGGCAAGAGCGCTCTGACCCATTGCAATTTGCCTCAGAATCTCATGAGCACTTTAAGACATGAGCAGGTATTTTTGGCTAGAAATCACAGGAGTCATCATGTAGGCAAAAGTTCAAATTCTCCATGCAACATGAGGACCAAAAGGGTATAGAAAAGATTTTTAAATCAAAGTGCAAAGAACAAAGAAACAAAATCTTCTATGAAACAAACCTGGTGAAGTTGAAGTATGGATATATCAAAAGCAAGGCAGTTCAAGTATGCAACTATCTGTGTCATTTAGAACCCAGGATAACACGGTTCTGTTAGAAAATTTATGAGTTCACAGGCAAAACAAGCTGTTAGCAGATAGTTTTTCTTTTCCACTTTCCCTTAACAGGTCACCCATCAACAACCTTTTGGCAAAGCACTACATTTCCTACCCCCAGGAGAGTCTGAGTCACATTTAGCTTACAATTATTTAAGCCCTTTAAGAACATGGAAATGGGAGTGGATGTAGAATTTTTTTTTCCCCATGAAGCCCTGTAAAGGAACTGCAAATTTCATAACATTGTTACACACTGAATGCCAGTAATTTAAATAAGATTGAGTTTCTGGGGCAGATTGTGATTTTGCCCATACCTTATGCTGAGCTAACCCCTCCCTGTCCCATAGGCAGCAATTTCTGGTCTCTTGTCCTGTCTTGCAGAGAGAAGTGATAAGGTTACTAATACCTCCCTATGCTCCACAGTTAATGACACATTTTCTCTCAAGCCATTCCAATAATTAACATAACCCAATCGAATTTAATTCTCCTATTTGATGAGGTAGGAGCTGCCGCAATTACTCTACTGTATGGAGTCCCTGCTTCTTTCCCACCTCCTCCTCCTGTCCGTAAGGCACAGCAATGAACCAGAGCACACACAAAATCCCCACAAATGCACATGTCAAGGAAAAACGAAGAGGGAAGAAGTTTAATCCAGGTGGGACCGCCGATCCTGGTCCCAGCGTGACTCCCCTGACAGTCATACCAGAACACCCACGGTGGCAGTGTGACAATCACCAGCCCCTGGGGCTGCGGGACAGCAGCTCCTCTGTCACCCTGCAGTGTACATAAGCAAAGTCCAAACTCATACTGTTGGAATCAAACAGTGCAGCCAGCAGGAAGTTTCAGAGCATTAAAGACTCTGACAAACATCAGCTCCAATGCCACCCCAGCCGTACCTAATATGGAATACGTAAAGACGCAAACCCATCCATCCATCCATCCCCCACGCGATTTAGCATGCAGGAGTGGACAACCAGAGCAACCCCTCTGACATTTACACATTTATCCTTGGCCTCGCTCACTGTTAAATTAAAGCACAAACTCTGTTTCATTTCCAGCTAAGGCAACAGCTTCGTTGAGCTTCACCTGCCAACCCCTCAAAAGGGGGAACTAACCCACCTCTGCCAGGCCCTCTGCACACCCAAACCAACCCACTCAATAGGTTCAGAGGGGATCTGTAAGCTGCTGTACCTGCTATTGCTGAAAGCAGTTGGGAACTTTAAGTCAGCAATAATAAGAAAAGGGTCCCGTGGGTCACCATTTCTGAAAGATAAAAAACCTGGAGTAACGTGTTTGAAGACGTTAAACACCTACTCACTCTTCCTGGCAGGCTTCATTCTGGGCTTCAAGGGCAGGTTTTCTAAATATAAACACTTGAGGAAAACACTTCAAAAGTGTCCTTTGGGCCTGTGTGTTGGGGAAATAAAATTGCCACAAACTAGACTGGGCAAAACGCTTTTACCCTTTAGCAGAGTACTTGCACTTAACCGTGTATAAGCCATGGTCTCTGCCTCGTCAGGGGCTCTGCTCCAACACCTCTACTCGCACTGAGCAGTGTCTCTCTTCAAACGCAACTTCAGCGTAGCTACAGTATTACTGAAAGGCCCGCTCCTGCGGGGCGACTCCTGACCCAACACAGGGGCTGCGCGAGCATCGCTCACCTGAACGCTCACCACACAGCGGCGGAGGGCAGGGGCTGCTCAAGCGGAATAAAGCTCCAATCACACAGGCACCGCTGAGCGAGCCGGCAGGGATTCGCGTGTGCCCGCAGCAGGACAGCATTGAAGTCACAAGTTACCCGAGCAAAGAGGCCAGGAGGTTCTAGGCTACCTTTTCACCCACACGTGTTGTAGCTGTTTCAGGAGCAGCAGTGGCTCCAGCCCAGCCCAGCCCAGCCGAGGGCACCTCATGGACGCGTTCCCACCAGCAGCCAGCGCTGCTGCTGAGCAGTGGAGTGCTGGGTTTCACCTGCCTCTGGAGAGCACAGGCAGCACTGGCGTGTGATGGCTCCCGCCTGCCTGTGAGCATACCCGTAGCCATTTAGGGGGGGTCTCCTCCAACCATCTACAGCCTTCTGACCTATGGTTTCTAGTACTGCTTGGGATACAAAAGACACCCCAGGGTATGGTCCTGTCTCAGCATCTCTCCTTCATCCACTTCCACCAGTCTCCTATAGGCTTT
>NW_010542514.1:25072-36194 GCF_000687285.1 Phaethon lepturus | reverse complement strand
AGCAGGAATTGAGCAATCCTCCACAACGCCTGCTCCCTTTATCAGAACCAGACCTTTGGTTTCTTTATCTAAACTGACATAACAATGAATATCCTACAGGAAAACTGACTGCGCTTCTTTCATACACCACTCCAGACATACACAAAAGCCTGGCGGGGGGTGGGTGGAGGGAAGAATGAAAAACAATGATCACTTGTTCTAAAAAATGAATATATTGAAGCATCTGCTGCAAAGCCGCAAAATTTATCCTTCATATCATGTTATACGAAGCTTTTCTTAAAGTATCAGTCCGTAGGGTTCACACACCTGTGTAAAAGCTTTTTAATTGTGATGGTTATTGTGCCTGTATTACACACAGAGAGTAAAAAAAGTTAAAATGTTGCTATTTTTTTAATGTCTTGTGACTTCTTGGAATGTGAGCCAAGAATTTTTAAATAGCTGATGTTGAAATTATTGTAAGGCAAAACACTAGTTTAATAAAGGGCATCATATATTCTTCTCATTTAGAAATCATGCCATCTTTATAGCAGCCAGTGTACTACAGTATAACATCAAAAAAAACTTATTAGAAGACATTATTCCAAACACAAAATGTTTAAAATGCCACCTAAATGATTCCACTGCAGACTGAGTCACAGAAAGATGTTAGTAATTTTATAGTTAAATTAAGGGTGGTGCAAAAGATCAGATTTACCACCACCCTGACAGTGGGTCAAAGACAGACCGATTAGTTCAACCAAAAAGTTCCCAAAGTTAGGACAGAAGAGTCACAGCTATCCCATCTTCATGATGTGGATGCAGCAGACAGAACTGTATTAATCCTGTGGATTAAGTGAATCTACACTAAAAATTTATCCACAGTGATCAGCCTCTTTAATGCCTCCACTGACTCCCAGTCCTCCAACTGATAGGTGTAAATTAGATTACACGACATATGGACTCCAGCTGCAGTTTCCCCATGAGCTTTAAGAGTAGTGGAGACTGGGCAGCAAGTAGTCCCACCTTCCCTATGCTCACCATTTCCAGCAGCTCTCTTGTGTTGGTGCTGACGTGGTCACAAATCTGCTGGATCAGCCACGTGATTTTCCTAACAACAAACAATCCCATCCCAAACATCCTGATTAGTTTTCAGCCAGACAGGCCGACCGCTCCAGATTGCTGCGGAACCACAGGAGCACCAGGCTGACACTGCGGCAGCAGTGGGAGCGGACAGCTGGGGAGGACAAGCGGACAAGCAGTCCTTGCGGTAAGCAACTCGGTCTACTACTCACAAAAACAAACCTTAAGTCCGTGGCTCTTCAGCTAATCCGACAGCAAATCACCAAATTCTGGTTATACCTCAGGTCAGCCGTTCTTCTCACCCTTCAGTATCAGTTGACCTACTCTCTTTTTCTCCCCCCGCCCTTTTTTTCCCCTCTGTTAGTGAGGGTCATCCAGATTGGCTCACTGGGAGATCAGACAATCACCAGAAAACAGCAGCTGGCAGCAGCCTGGCACCACAGTGGTCACTCTGTAAAACAAAGATGCACTCTCATGTCCTCTGCTAAATCATGGGGTATTGTCTTCTATATCCTGTGGGTATAGAAGGCTGATAAAAATCCAGTCACCTAAGAAATCACATGCTCAATAGTACAGATCTGGTCATCTAGGAAACCCGACTCATCCCAGTACAACTTTACTTCTCTCTTGGGTCCAGCCCGAAGAGCAAGTAATTCTGAACCAGTAATTAAGTCTGGTGACAATTCAATCCTCATCACTATATGCTGAGGATGTCTAATTCTGCATCACTTGATGAATGCCACAACTGCAACTTCCCACTGTCTGGACAAGTGAGGATGCAGTTAAGAAGCAGCTAAAATCCAGCTGCTAGGCTAATTAAAACAGCTCACGGTGATCAGCATACGGAAATACTTTCAGGAATTGCTCTCTAGCTGTTTCCTCAACCACTTATTACATATACATGTGCTTGTCACTGTCATACCTGGGGATCGTATTTCAGCAACTGAACCTTCAATTTTAAGGCAGAACACAGGCAGGAAGTCAAAGCAGATCATGGAGGTAGACGATAACATTTCACACTCCGATTCTCACAGCGAACTAGAAGTCACGAGGTTGCAACAGCTTCCACACTTGGTAACGTCCAGCTTAGATCTCGAAGCTGAAACACCTCCCAAATTTTTTGTGAATCTGAGTCACTCAGCTCATGTGTACCCTGTTAACTCTTTCCTGATCCAGAGCTACAGACATGCTAGATAGATTTCCCCTAGCATTTTCTTTCAGACAACCTGAGCTGAATGGCACCTTGCCCCTGAAGATGACTGTATGAACACACCCATTCCAGAAAGGGTTCCTCAGAGCATGATTCAAGTTATTCTCAGTCTCCATTGTATATTTACTGATTTCAGCTCCCAATAAAACATACGTTAAAAGAACGGAGGGCCCTACTTATTGAAAGTTTGGCCCTCCTGTAACAGCTGAGTCCCTCTATGCCATCTATCAACATGTTTTTACTCAGTGTTGTGATAACCCTGATAGTATGTTTTGATTAAAATTAATAAATAGTATTTATGCTTTAATGACAATTTAATCTTGGCAGTAAATATTTTCAGTAGTAGAAAGCACCTATAATTTTAATAATAGCATAATAGCAATGCAGCACTGCAAAAGTAAATGCAAGTGTCACTGAATTGTCATAGTGATAGTGGCAGGATATTTGGGCCCAGCCAGCACTATATTCAAAAGTAAGACACAAAAGTAAGGGTTAAAAAACTGAAGGGAAGAACCAGCTCTTTCAGATAAAAAATTTAGCTGTAAACTGCAGCTTCTTCTGATGGAAATTCTTTACCATGAAGTCTACAGAGTTTCTGCATTTGCAAATGGGGAAAGATGACAGTGCCCTACTTCTATAGTTAATACGAAACAAAGCTTGTTTCTGAAGAATGGTTCTTTGTTTCAATTATTTGCTACTGCAATACAGAAAAGTATTACTGAAAAATCAGTAAATCAAAGCCCCCTCTAGCTCTTGACAGGACATTCTGCTTGCTTCATACATCTCTGTACATCAAATACAATCTGGTGGCTGAATGAGCTCCAGAACCTTTGTAATTGACATCACAGATGAATAAAACCTGGTTTAATCATGAAGGATGAGCAGGACAAAGGCATAAAGAAAACCTGTAGATCTGGATCCACAGGATTCAAGATATCTTCACAGGGCTTTAACTATTATAAAGTATGGATATTAGATTTTCTTCAAATAGTCTGTGTACTTCATAGAACATGTAAGTCTAGTGTCAAGGTTATCTTTAAAGTCCTGTAAAGGGGGAAAGTGGTATGTGAATGTCCTCATATGACTAGAAGCATTAATAATGATTACTAACAAAACAGGTAACACTTTGTGTTATAAGTGAGTATCTTAAATCCGTACTAAACCAGTTACCTGCAGATCAGCAAAGAGAAAAGAATAGGTGATGGGGGGGAAATCACCCAAAGTAGTGAAAAGATGGGTGTATTTCATCTGGCCTTTTGAAAACATACAGGCTGAGAAGCTTAGGAATAGGAACACAACAGAGCATGGCTCCAGAGAGTAACAAGAAGGAACTAAAGGGTGTTGACTGCAAGAGCAAGAACCCAGCAGGACCCACAGGATGAATGAGCTGGAGGTGAGGAATCTGGAGGAGAATGCTCAGGTGCTTGCAAGCACACAGAGCTCAAAGACTTCAGAACAGTAATCAAACCGAGGGATCAAGGTATAGATGTTTCTTACTTTCCCTAGATCTGTTTCCAGTGTAAAAATAATCTGTAAAATGTAGGCCCATTTGCTTCAACTATTGTGCATCCTTTGAGGAGGAAACTAGTGTATGTATGAGGAAGGAGTTCCTGGGGAATCTTGAGGCCTCGGCAGATGCATAATTGAGTCTCACTTCCAAGGGACAGTACCAAAGAGCTTCTACACTCAGCAGTTAAGATAGTATCCGGATCCTGCCTAGTCAGAGATTAACAGCACACAATTCCATCTCTGTAATATAAAAGCCAGCTGTTTGAGAAGCATCCAAAATATAAAGTTCAATCTAAGGCATGGAAGTGGGATTAGGAGAAGCGTTCGATGCTGGTGTGACCTCAGTGCCAAAAAATCAGCTGAGCACCTTTGAGAATTTCAAAGTACAACAAAGGCCAACGCTGAGCTCTTTGACAAGTCCCATCCCGTAGGATTTCCATGCTCCTTTAGCCTAATTCAACTTCTTTGTTGGCCATCCGAGTCAAATAAGCAGCAGGAAATGTGCTGGAGTTTAAGCTTTAGCTGAGTGAGGAAACAAAAGGAATTTACTCATTGTTTTAATATTAAAGACATTTGTTGTGAAGGGACAATCTATAAAATAGATGTATTAATACATGTGCATCAAATATAGTGAAGTCTTAACTCAGCACTTAAAAACAAAAACCCTTCTACACTGTAAATGTGAACTAGCAGCCAAAAAATGTGTGTAAAAATATTACAAGGTCATCCGTATAGAGACATACTGGCTACAAACTGGCCATTTATATTCATAAATAAAATAAATCATTTAACAAGCAGCAGAAACACTCATTTTCAACCCTCCCATGTTAAAGCCTCACAAAAGTAAAACCATCTTCATGCATGATGACATCTTGTTCCAATGGACCGTTGACTCACCCAGTTACACCCTACAGTACATGAGGACCATGAACTTGTAACAGTGGCCCTTACAGAATGCACAGTGCACAGAAATTGTAAAATAAAATCTCATAACCACACCCTTCACCAGACCTGTCTTTCCAGGAAGTGCCTTGCATGCAGCTCAGTCAGAGGAATGGCATGTTTACCTACACACTCTTCCCTTGCCCTTCCTCTAAAAATACTGAAATGCTTCCTTTTCTTCTATACCACAAATATTGACAGAGGTTTTGGTTACAAAATACACAAAAATGATTCCTCAGAAACTTGCACTACGTAGCAACAAACTATACATTCATACATCTGTAGGTCCACAATGTTTACCTCCAAGTTTAAATATGACCCTAAACTGCAGTCCTTTTTATTCATTCACAAAGAACCAGCAACTTTGAGATGAAGGTCAACCATTCTGAAAAGATATGCATCGAAGGTCACGTCTTGTCAACTCTGATTTTACAAGGATGTAAGTAAGGTATAGCATATAGGTAAAGGTAATATCTTTGTTAGTCCAAGTTGGGGAAAAAACAGACAAGTTTTGGGATACTCACATTCTTTTCCAAGGGTGAAACAGAAGCATCAATTATCAGAGCCAAACAGTTTTTTAAAATCACACTTACACCTACAAAACCTGTATCTGTCCCAAACACACTGCAAAACCCTGAGAGGCAGGCACAGTACTGAGTTTGCCGTAAAAGCACTCAAACACCTACCTCAACAACCAAGAGAAGGACTTTAACCTCTGGGGACACTCCTCCAGTGAAACAGATCTCATCTTTGAGCAAGTCACCATGCAAACGTACTACAAGACAAGAGGAACTTCCTCCATCCTCAATCATACACCCTGGCTGTCTTACAACATCACGGATTTCAAATTATATGGCAAATCAGTAAATACTGCAGCCTTTAATAGACGGTTATAGCTTGGAAGAAATAATCACTATCATCACCTCTCCCCACTCAACTAAATTTAGCTTCAGAAACAAGTACCTTGTAGAACAGATTAAACCGGACCTTTCTGGAACAACAGTCATAAGAAATACCTTGTGAAAACATTTCACAGCCACAGAAATCAATGCCCCTCCCTAGCCTGTAAGAATCCCCCAAACACAGAGCTCTTTCCCGTGCTTCTCCATACACTTCAATCAATGCACCATATGCCATCTGATGAATAGGCAGAGGAAATTAAGAGCCACGAAGTATCGGGTTCAGCTTACTCCTGTGACTGGAAGGACTGAAAAACCACAGATCAGTGGAGTTACCCTTCTCTCGTAACAACCACTTCATCTCTGACCTCTGACCCTTGATCCCAAATATTTACAAAGACAGGCTTATAAAAGCATATTTTTAAAATAAAAAAAATAATCTCCAGTGCAGCTCTGGATTCACATAATATAACAGGTAATTTCTCTAATCTGCACTCTCAGCAATGCCCTTAACTCCAAAGGCAGTAAATTGTTCCTGTACTCCTCACGTCAGCCAGCAACCTTACCCTCCTCTCCCCTTGCTAACATGCCTCTCGTTCTCCATAAGTAATAGCGACCTTTTCCTTGAGACAATCTATTTAAACCCAGAACAACAGCATTTTAACTTTCTTAAAGAAGCAGCACAGCTATAGGGAATGACAGCTCAGTCTCTCATACTACGGGACATAGAAAGCATTATATAAAACTGGCAGACACCAAATTCTAAAGAGTCAAAGAGACTTTTCAGCATGCAACGTGAGGTTAAGCTGTGGCACTGCTTGCTACAAAACACTGTGGGTGCTAAAAGTGTATGTGAATTGAAAAAAATCTAAAGAAAAGCCATTGAGGACTATTAAATACAAAGCATCACCTCTCAGAGGCCCCGAGCCAGAGAAATCTGCATGCTGACAGAATGCACGGATACTTTCCAAGGCACACTTGTTTTTTCCTTATCTTCTTCCTTAGGCTTCTACTTCACACATAAGCAAAGACAGAATTAAAATATTGGAATAGGTGGACTTTTGGTCTCCTTAACAAAGGCCATTTTTACACCCTTAGTTGTCTTTCAGGATGGAAGGAAGTCGCCTGTCTGAAAGCTTTGTCATTTTTTCCAGTTACTTCAGTTATTCTTAGAAGATAAATCTTAAGATAAAAGGACAAATCTTGGGTTGTTTACTTTTTAAAAGACATTTAAAAAACCTAATATTTTTTAATGTGAAAAGAACCTTGGCAATTCCTATTTTACACCCTCCAAGAACATTAATGATTTTGTTTTATATCTCTATTCAAGTACATCTGTATTACACTAAGCAAAATACCTGTTTAGCACCTGAAGCAAGGCAGTTACTGCACTAAGTATTTGAATTGACAAAATGGCACTGCTAACAGACATAATTAAAAAAACCTACAAAAGACAGTATGGAAACAGTAGTTAAAGGAAATACAGAAAACTGTGTAATCATTTCAGATCTGTCCTAGATGGAAAAAAATAAATGCTGTTATTAACAGAAAGCATTGATAGTCTGTTCTCACTGTAAAATGTTCATTTAATAGAACGCATTTCCTTGTCAACAGCCTCAGAAGGAAGAAGACAGATTGGGCAGCAATGCAAATATTAATTCTGTCCTATACAGCAGTAAGGTGTGTTGAGAAAGCCTCTCCTGCAGCAGTCATTACCCTACTTGTCCCATGATACTGTTCTCTTCCTTCCTCGCTGTCCAGTCTTCACCCAACAAGAACACTACACACTTTTAGTTATTCACGGATCTAGTATTTTAGAAGGCGCAGTGGAAACAAGGTAATAACACAATGGTCTTAAAAGCAGATGCCCAAAAGAAACCATGTTCTTGGGAGAGGAAGGAAACTTCCTGAACCAGTCCAATCATAAAATGGTATCAGGATTGTTTGTATTAATACTGCATGCCAGTGTGTGAGGTGATGGGGAAGCAGAAGTCCAGATGACATGGAATAGAAGAATTATAATAGTAAAACCAAAGCTATATTGCTTAATGTAACATGAGATCACTGATGTACTTCTTTTGCTTGAACTAGATATTATGTTGTAGATCAAAAGAGAGATTAAACAAGTAATCCTTGTTTGTGGTTGGAACACTATGATTAGATTTGGACCTTCTCTTTAATTAGAAGTCAACCTTTGCCTCATGCCTCAAGAGATGGGAATGTCCACTATACCCAGAACAGATGACAAATCTCTTGTAACAACTCTCCCAAGATTAAGATGTGGCTATGCATACTTAAAAGACCATACTTACATGAATACTTTCCACATTTAGGGTTGTGTGGTCTAATTTCAGTCCTCTGTAGCAAGAGACTTGCCTGTGACCTGGCTTGGTTGTAGCCTCCAAGGGAACAGGCAACATGAATTTTTGTACCACTGAATCTTAGTTCTCTTTCTGAAGCTGAAGTAATTGGAAACAAATGCGAAAGCAGATCATCCTTGTCGACACTAAGGATATGTAGACAGAGCTAGTACTAGCTCAGTTGAGCCTGTCGTTTGTCACAGATGGCCAAAATTAGAACAAATCCCATACGTAAACATGGCCTAAATTTAAATGGTGATACCTACACTGAGCAAAATACCATTTTTGAAAAGAGAAATTTTGTAGCAAAATCGGAAATGCAACAAATGACAGGATCAGAGCCTAAAGTACAGTTGTGCAAACTGCACAGTGAGCATTAGACAGAAAAAGAGTAAGAAGGAATAAACTATCAGTGCGACAGGCCTCACTATGAATATTCTTCCCCCATGATGTAGTGAGGATGCAACTGTAACATGCTTTGAAAGAGTACTTGATCAATCACTTCAATGTTCAACCTGCCAAATCAGCTGCTACTTAAGGTAACCGATTACCTATACTAGAATGATCTGCAGACACCAAAGAAGAACTTACAATGGAATGACAAAGTAGGTGAGCAGTACAGAAAAAGAGAACAACAACAACAAAAAGTAACAATCTCTTCTCTCTTGTGCACATCAGAGTAAAAGGTCATGAAAACCAACACAATGTAACTGCAGACTGAGCTCTCCTACTCAAATTCCAGAGGTGAAGGAAAATGTGGATATGACCTGCGCCTAGACAGAAACCTACACAAATCCTTAGGGAAATAAACCAAAGCTCAAATATCAGCTCCAGCACTCTTAAACCAAAGCTCAAATATCAGCTCCAGCACTCTTAAAATATCAACATTAAATTCTTTCAGAGAGAACCAAACTACTACCACTTCTGAGCTGCAGTTTACAACCTGCTGAGTCTGCCTCCTCAGCCCCGACACATATCCCATAGGCTTCCCTTAGCAGCTCCTCCTCCTTCTCTGTTTTCTTTGAGACTATTACAAATACTTTTGGAAAGAATTCTCCTCCAGCTCTCTTTCCCATCCACCAGATGAATTTCATGTGCTATTTGTCATTGAAATGTCTTAGGGAGAAAAAAGAATAATCATAAAGAAGGAAATTACAACCATGACTGATTAATTTGGCCCGTTGCATGTTACTTATAAACAGGGAATTCCAGTTCTCCCCATGTGTCCCTTCTACCTCAGAGTAGGGTTAAAAGATAAAGTCGTATGGTTGTTTTAAAGAGAATCATTGCCTTCTTATAGGGAAAACGTGAGATCTTCTCAAAATGATCCCTAATAGGAAAGTTCCACAATTAAAAAACCTGCAATGTGTAATTGTGTGCTTCCTGAAACCACCTTTTCTAGAACTAAGGTCTATCTTGGTTGTTTATGTACCGGACAATTCTCCTAATGCACAAGGAGAGTGGCCTTCTGTCTGGATGGTCGTCAGTATCTTCTACGGGAGTCTACTTGGAAAGGTGATGGAACAGTGAGACTTGCTCATGTACACAAAATGCCCAAAGCAGCACTGAAATTCTTTCAGTAAAGAAGGAGGGTGAACCTTTTTCTCTTCATTTCTTCAACAACCATGTCATTCTCAGCATTATTTTCCATCATGAATTAGCATAAGCACTGGAGAGCAGCCCAGACAACAGGAGGAGTTATTCAGGGCACCAAAGCAAGCAGTCCTTCAGAATTCCCTTTGCAGAAATCAGGAACAGAGTGCTCTTTTAATAAAACAAATCCCTCTTCTCTATTTAAGAATAAGGAATCTGGAAGGCTGGCTACGATGCACCCTTCACAGTACCTTTTTACCTCTACCTGTGAGATGAATAGCCAAAAATCCCCAGTGCAACAGTGATGAAACAGTGGCATTAAAACAAACACCCTCAGCAACACGCTCTAGATACCCACATGATCCCTAATTGCCAACAACTAAGCTGAACCCATCTGCCATTTATTCCTCTGCTCTACCTGCGATTTTTTTTCCTCTGTTACAGATAAATATAAACTGAGCAGGGAAAATTAACATTGCAAAGAATAAATTAAACATAATGATTTATTGTGGCAAAGAAGCTGTCAAAAAAATATGCTGCTGCTTCTACTCCCGGGAGGAACATCTCTGATGTGCACAGCACATGCAGCTGACCAGAAACACATGATAAACAAAAGAAAGACACATAAGCAGATTCCAGTCTCAAGTTTCACCAGTTTAAATCCACACTTAACCAGTGGGATTGCACCATGGTCCAAGTGACTGACCCCAAAATTTAGTGCTCAGAATGAAAATAATGGACCCACAGGATCCTACTCTTTAGATACCAACACCAATAGAACAAGGGGTAATGGTTTTAAACTAAAAGAGAGCAGATTCAGACTAGATATAAAGAAGACATTTTTCTCACTGAGGGCGGTAAAACCCTGGCACAGGTTGCCCAGAGAAGTGGTAGATGCCCCGACCCTGGAAACATTCCAGGTCAGGTTGGATGGGGCTCTGAGAATCCCAATCTCATTAAAGATGTCCCTGCTCACTGCAGGGGGTTTGGACTAGATGACCTTTAAAGGCCCCTTCCAACCCAGACTACTCTATGATTCTGTGAACAGTCATGACACCAAGCCCCTGCTTCCTGCTCTGCCACTGATTTATTGTGCGACTTGCAAGAAATCACTCTGCCCTGAATCTGCTTCATCTGTAAAGTGGAGACGGCACTTTTTCCCTGGAGATCAGTCTTCTGATCCAAATAACCACATCAGCACCGATAACAAGCCCAAAGGAGGGAATTAGAGCCTTCCTTCTGGAGTGGCCCAGGCTTAGCTCAGCTCAGGGCAATTGTGAAACTGCACCCCAAGGGTTTGGGCAGGAGAATAGATACTTTTTATTACATCAACTTCTGACCTAGTGGGATTGTACAAAAGCAGGACATTCCTCTTTTCACGACCTAAAAAGTATACTCAGAATAAGAGTAACCTGCTACTCTGCAGCCTTAAAAATCCTAAAAGCTAAATATAAAGAATAAGAATGTGTCGTGGTTTAGCCCCAGCTGGCGACTAAGCCCCACGCAGCCGCTCGCTCACTCCCCCATGGTGGGACGGGGGAGAGAATCGG